>NW_027315835.1:10212773-10375273 GCF_026437365.1 Eucyclogobius newberryi | reverse complement strand
GAAGATTGTGACCTGCGTTTGTGACGTTATTACAGTCTAAAGCGGTAGATTACAAGGATTTACGGCTCCAGACTAAACAGGACTCTATAAACATGCCTGTGATTGTCTCAAATGCTTCTGGAGGGACACATTTTGAAGGCACCTTGAAGAGTATAAAAAAGATAAGGCACAGACAGGAATACAGTGTGCAAAAGGAGATGCTCTGGCGCCATCTGGTGGTTGTAGTGAGCATAACACGAGCTGTATTGCACTGTATGTAAAATGTGTTATTCCCTCTCAAACTTTTCAATGTTTTTTTACTATCTGTGCTCTGGATATAAATACATATATAGATGTAACGATATGAAAATTTAAAAGTACGATGTAATCACAATATTCAGTTCACGGTATTTATTGTGATATTTGAGATAACAGAATTTGAGAATTGTAGAAAAAGCTTCAGTTGTAGTCATCTGGACTCAGTTTGAAAAAGTAGACGTTTCGACTCTCATCCAAGAGTCATTGTCAATAACAGAATTTAGGTCGAGAACTCCGATATTAATACTGTTCTGTGGTAAGACCCGCCCATTGGGAGGAGCCTTCCTGAAGTAGAAAGAGTTGTTTGTTTCAACAGAAACTCCCCCTTTGTATCTACCGAGCTAACCTATTCAGAATCTTAATGGGCTATAAGAAGATGGGGAGCCAGTGGAGAGAGCAGAGAACGGGAGTGATGTGATCACGGGACCGGGTGTGGGTGAGGAGGCGGGCAGCGGAGTTTTGGACCATTTGGAGTCTGTGGAGGGAATGGGAGGAGATGCCAGTGAGGAGGGAGTTGCAGTAGTCAAGGCGGGAGGAGATGAAGGCATGGATGAGGGATTCAGCAGCGGGGAGGGTGAGGCAGTGTCGGATTTTGGCGATGCGGCGGAGGTGGAAGTATGAGGTCTTGACAATGTGGCTGACATGGGGAGTGAAGGAGAGGGTGGGGTCCATGATGACACCGAGATTGCGTACCAGGGTAGAGGGGGTGATGGTCGAGGTGTCGATGCTGAGTGAGAAGGGACCAGTTTTATTGAGAGTGGATTTGGTGCCAATGAGGAGGAGCTCTGTTTTGTCACTGTTCAGTTTGAGGAAGTTGAGAGTGAGCCATGATTTTATTGTAGAGATGCAGGTTTCGATGTGGCTGAGGGGAGGGTTTTGGGTGGATTTGGTGGTGAGGTATATCTGGGTGTCGTCAGCGTAGCAGTGAAAGTCCAGGTTGAGTTGGCGGAGGATGTGACCAAGGGGGAAGATGTAGCAGATGAAGAGGAGGGGGCCGAGGACTGAGCCCTGGGGGACCCCCTGCGTTACTGGGGAGAGGGTGGACAATGACTCTTGGATGAGAGTCGAAACGTCTACTTTTTCAAACTGAGTCCAGATGACTACAACTGAAGCTTTTTCTACTATGGAACACGCCTGGACGAATGAGGGATTACACCGACAGAATTTGAGAATGTTATCTTTTTAAATGCCTTGTTCATATTCCACAGAATTAAGACATAAAAGTGTTTAAAAAAAATGTTTTTCTTCATGTTGTCTGCACTGAAATGCTGCAATGGATCATGGTCTATGATGTTTCTTGTGTGTTTTTTTTTGTAAACAAAGGAGGTTATAATTAAAAAAATTATATTGTGAGGCTTTTAACGTTACAATATCACAACATTAGGTTATTGTTACAGCCCTATATGAATATGAATACAATGAATGAATTAAAAAACGTAATAATCATAATAATAATAATAAATATAATACTAATAAAACAAAAAGATTGCTCAAAGAATTCTACACTTGTATAAACAAAAAAAAGTTCTATTTAAATAATTTGATTTGTCGGGATGTCAACTATATTCAGTTATTTATATATATATATATATATATATATATTTATATATATATATTGTTATATATATATTGTTATATTGTTATATATATTGTTATTTTCAATTAAGTTGGTGTTATTACTCCTTATTATTTGTTAGAAATATTTCCTCTTAGTCATATGATCATTTGGTTAGGCATAATTTATTTAACATGTTGATCGAGTGTGTTTGTACTGACATGACACTGTTCATCTTCACGTTTTATCCAACTGTTTTGTGTCGTTTGAGTAAATAATCTGTTTTGTTTTCCGATTAATTTATCTGGCATACTTACATTTATTTTAATGTTTTGTGAATACATCATGTTTATGATGTATTTGTTCCCACTTTCTTAAACAAAAGAAAGAACCTAAAAAGAAAAAGGCTACACTCTAATCTAAATGACATCAAACTACTTGATTCCATCCTTGATTAACACCGCTCCTCTTACAACACTAGAGGGCGCTCAAAGATCACAGTTAAATCTCATGACACTCAGTCCACCACCAGCCATTAAACTATTGTATAAAAAGAGCATGCTAGTGATAAATACTCTTGTTGTCTGAATTTAGAATATGAAATAGTCCACAGGGTTTTCAAAAGTATTAGTAGTTCTTCACTGAACCCACTTGTGCCAATAGTGAAGTCAAAGGTTTGGTGGTGTTTCCAGATACTCCTGAGATCCAGCTCTGCCGTGAGTCACAAGCCTCATCTCGCCATAATGTTATTCAATATCCAGAGATGGTTATTCATGTATGTACAAGTCTATATTCAAGCTTCCCACGCACTTAATTGAATGCACCAACATCAAGGGTAGATCTACTGAAAGTAAAAAGCAATCCCAATGTAAGGAAAAGTACTGTTACTTCATAAAATGCATTTAACTTTGGCTTATATTACTCATAATATTACATGTATTGGCCACTTGAATGCTTTATATTGCATTATTCATTCGCTCCTCATGAGGTAAGCTCCTATTGTAGACTGACAGACTGTACCATCGGCCCCTCGGAGCATTTCCAGTCGCTCGCTCGCACTGAACCAATGGGAATCGAGTGTTCCCAGTGGTCTCTGGTCTCACATCCCAGTTCTGACCAGGACCAGGACCATCCCTGCTTCGCTTGGATCAGGCATTCTCAAGGTGGTTTGGCCGTCCACTCACTTCTACCTTTATCCTTCTTCTAATTAGAGCTGGGTTGAAATAATTGATTTTCCAATTTTTAATCGATTCGCATATTAATGACCGATTATCGATTCGTACGTCCAAAGATCGTTTTTTTTTTTTTTTTTAAATTAAAATTATTTTCTACATTTCCCTCAGTGAACTTCAATCTACCTTCAAGAAAGATAATTCAGGACTCCTGGATTATCTTTCTTGAAGGTAGATTGACCCTTAACCTTTTCATCAGTCTTCCATCAGTAACTACCAATACTCGTAAGATTTGCTGTTTAATATAAGATAATCCTTTATTGTCCCACATATTGATATAATACTAGTTTTAATATGTTGCTTCTCTACACAGTCATGAAGTGAAGGAAACCGTTCAAATATATTTTTCATTTTTAATAACATTAACCCCCGGATCGAATCGAAATCGTATCGAATCGGATGGGATCTGAGAAATCGGAAAAATTCGATTTTGAAACGTAAAAATCGGAATTGAATCGATTCTTGAAATTTGAATCGAAACCCATGAATGTAGTCAATAATTCTACTGCTATGAATACCGTATTTTCCGGAGTATAAGTCGCACCAGCCAAAAAATGCATAATAGAGAAGAAAAAAACATATACAAGTTGCACTGGAGTATGAAATGCAGTTGCAAGTGTGAAAATAACAAATAATATCACATATAAGTCGCTCCGGAGTATAAGTATCAGTATATAAGTGTAAGTATAAGTCGCACCCCGGCCAAAACTATGAAAAAAGGTGCGAGTTGTAGTCCGGAAAATACGGTAATTTAACATCTCTACCATCGCAATCCACTTTCCTTTTCTTTTTTTGTGAAATGTAATGTGAAGTAAAGATATGCAATGTTATTTTTAGACTGGACCACAGGAACCACTAATGGCACTGGGCTAATATAGATTACTAAATAAATAGATAATAATAAGAAATAGATTACTGTATTTATAGCGATACAGTGAAGTTTTCCATCAAGAAACAAGAACTTTTTTAAATGTGCATTGGCATTGCATTGACATCGATTTCAAAAAGTGTAAAACTCCTCAACTTCATTTGTAAGCCATGTATTTTTATAGTCGAGTAATAAGTGTCTTTCCAAAAGGAGATTAGCATATATATGTGGGCAAATTACCAGAACAAACATCAAGGCTTCATGTAAATATTCAAAAACACCAGAAGCAACGTAAAAGATTAGCAGCTTTTATTTATTGAAAAATAGAGCTGTTATTTCAAAAGGAAGGAAAATGAAAGGAGGTGAATATATTAATATACTGTAAAAACCAGAGAAGAGAAAAGGAAATACTTGGCATAGCGCTACGGCCGAACAAAAAACATTGTAGCTTTAGCTCATCTCATCGGGGGCACTTACTGTAAATTCCTTTTAGCGTGAATTTGGTCGACTTTCTGGCAAAATTCAGCACATTTTTCAATTTACATTCCGAGATAATATCAAAGTCTGACAAATGAAACTTGTTAAACACACATTTCTTTTCGAATAGTTTGGCCACAGGTGCACGATTTAGTGTGACAAAAGCCGCGGCGTTCGTCCCTGGCGTTCGCCGTTCGGTACCGCGAGGTCAAATAGCAGATAACGTTATTTCTTCACATTGTAAGCTTTATAAACAGCGATAAAAAAAAAAAAGAAAAAAAAGAAAAAAAAGAAAATGTACAAGATGTTCTACTACGGTATGTACACAGGATAGTGAAAAATGGCAGCCGCTGACTAAACGATGGCGACAATCATAGGAAAACGGCGTCAACTTCGACGATTAAGACTGCTTATCTATACAAAAGTAGAAAAATAAACAACGTCGCATAACCGATGTTAAAAAATACACTTGGCTACTTTTTCCGTTTCGCTTTCATCTCCGTTTGAAAACATCGCAAAGTCCGTAGGGGCTCGCGCCGCCGCTCACACCTGCGTCGAAACGGTTTTACAGGAAGCGGGGTTTTGTACACGGCAATTACAGCGTTTTTTTACACGGAATGAAAGAAAAAAAAAACAGGCGTCGATCGGAACAAGTTGTGTGAACTTGTAATTATTGACTACGTGTTAAATGATGAAAAAGCCGCGTGCGAAACGGTACAAACGCACACCTGTCTTCTGCTTTTTAGGGAGCGGGGCCAAAGTCCGTTTTCAGGAGTTGTTTACGGGAAAAGTGCAGACTGATTGGTAGGTTTATGTAATTATTGTCTGTTGCTTTTGATTTGTGTAAAAATGTACAAAAATCATACAAAATGTCCACTTTTCCTGCCTTTTTTTGGAACTTTTAATAATATTTCGAGCAACATATCTTCTTCATCTTGATATGTTTAATATCTATTTCAAATCTTGTCACTTCTGCTTCTGACTTTCTCCAACTGGACCTAACGATTACCATGTGTCCTTGTCCCACGCGCTCAACAATATACTTTTTTTTTAACTTCACATTTTCAATATTCAGCAACCGAGAGTGATATTACACGCCAGCTAAAATACCTTTATAGTGTTAGGAGTGTTCATAGTGTCAAGTAAGTGCCAAGATGTAGCCATTTTTCTCAACATATGCAATAAAACCTGCAAGATACTGCATCGTACATACAACTTTTCCCTTATAATAATAATGAACATACAATTGTGCCCAAACCTATTACGATTCATCCAATTCCAAAATGTCTCCTATAAGTCTATAAACAGCATGTAGCAAAAAAAAGGATATCCTCCTTGCAGTTGGTTTCACTTCCGCTTCTCTGTAGTGTACTGTACAAATTGTTATTTTCTTCCCCGACATATAACTTTTAAATCTCGGGGTCTCCTTGTGGATTTCATGTGAGGGCCCATCACAGTTCTTTAACCTTGTGGTCAAAAGCTCTTTGCTTCAAATATCCCGACGGCTTGTTCGAATATCATCTCTGTCTTCACTCTTGAGAGAAGGGTGCATTTCAAATACAAGGTCCTTTTATTATTAATTGAAAGGAGAACTCTCTAAAGAGCTGAATCTCCCTCGCGCGTAAGGCTTTAACGATTACTGCTGATGTCAAGGTACGACTTCTGGAAGCAAGTACGACCTTCTTCAAGTCTTTTTTTAAGGTCTTCAGATACTTCTACGCCTAGTCCGGTCGAACGATGCACTTACACGCGAATTTCATCGTCGTCTTCGTCCATAAAGGTGAACTCTCCATCCTCCCCGTGGCGCGGCGAACTGTACTTTGCGCTATCCGTGTCGTCGTGGATGTACTGGCGCTTGTCATTGCCCACCGATTCGCCGCTAGAGACCGAGCAGCTATCGTCGTCGTGGTCGTCGCGGTCGTCCATGCCGTTCCTGGCTTGGATCTCGTGCGCGTAGTTGTCGATGCTTCTCGGCGGCCGGGTCGGCGCCCTCACCTCGGCGTCGTCGTCGTCGATGTGCGGGATGGAGGACGGCGAGGCTCTGCCGTCGCTGACTTTGTCCTCTTCGAATCCCAAGTCGTCGGCGTCCTCCCACGCCTTTTTCTCCATGACGCCCAAGATGTCGTCGAGCATGGACGGCCCCAGGTCGATGTGGAACGACATCATGGACTCCGCGTGCTTCATCCCGGTCGGCTTGGGCTTGGGCGGCGGCAAATCCGTCAGCTCGCCGAAGTTTCGCTCGTCGAATTCGGCGTCCAGCGTAGCCATGGCCGCCGCGGCTCCGTTCGCCGGCGGTTTTGTTTCGATTTCCGATAGCCTCTTCATCGGACTCGACGAGACGCTTTTTGGCATGCGGTGAGCGCCATTGTGGCCGACGTCCTCGTTCAGATACGGCAGGGAGATGGCGTTTTTGACATACGGAGCCGATCCATTATTGGGTGCCATGTTGTAGTTGTCGGCGCGGTTCACGGATTGGGTACGTTTGCTGCTGCGGAACGTGCGGGACAGAAGGCTGGGTTTGGATGCCGGATAGACTTGTGTCGTCTCTTGCTCCCTCGGCGGTTCCCCCGACCGGGTGCTCAGGAAAGACGTGTCCCCGAACGCATCTCCGCCCCGTCCGACGTGCATAGTGTGCCGGAAATCTCCCATTGGAGCGCTGATCATCTCTGGAGTCAGGTCGATGCGAGACCGCCTTTTCGACTGGGAGTTAGACACCAGCTGCTTGAGAATCGGCATGACTGCAGTCTCCACGGGGGGAAAAACAAGGGAAGTAGTCGGAAAAGAGAGCCTTGGATACGTTGGTATTTGAGTTTTCAGAATAAAAAGAATCCCAGGAGTTTACAGTATACGTCCATAATGTCCACAACGTCGAAGTCAGGAGAAGAGATCTGCGAAAGAGAAGAGAGCAACATTAGAAACTATAACTTCAATCGTCTGTTAGTATCGCTGTGCGTCGATGGCGTCGCACATATTTAAATGTACCTGTCCTCTTGAAGAACCATTCATGTTGGAGAGATAACTCGAGACTGAGTAGGGTGCACGACAATGAGACAATGAGGAGACTCGGGGACGGGCTCAGGAGCTTTATTCTCTGAACATTCTGCTCTGGACTCGTACTTTCATCTTCAAAGCACATGTGATGTCATAAAGCACGTGTGGAGTCCTAATCATGCAAAGGAGGGAGGGAGGGCCCTTGCAAAGCGGAAAGGAAAGGAATGCAGGTGATGTCATAAAGCGCGCGGCCCTCTACTGGATGCGCCACTTACTACAAGTGCATGGAAAACAAAGAAAGTACGGGGCCTTTTGTACAGTACCATCACAAGCTTATGAACTATACTGTGAGCAAAGTCTGCAATTGTGTGTACTGTCCAAGATGAACTGCTATGGAAATAAGGATCACAATCTAAACTTTTTATGTTGCGGTTGACGCAATATCAGGACTTTTTTTTATTAGATAAGATAAGATATTCCTTTATTGTCCACACATGGGGAAACTTCTAAAAAAAAATCTCAATTCACTTAAACATCTTGAAATCGTTTTTGATTTTTTTTTTTTTAAAGGACTTTTGCTGGTAGGCTTTATTAGACGGGACAGGGCTGCACTTTTATTTTTATTTTTTCAGTTAAAAGTAGAAGAAGTAGTATCAAATCAAATCAAATCAATTTATTTTTGTAAGGCCCAAAATCACAACAACAGTTGCCTCTGAGGGCCACAGGGAGAAATGAATCAACAATGTCTGTGGTGGCGATGGAGTCAGACAATGTCTGTGGGTCAGACAATGTCTGTGGAAGTAGAAGAAGTAGTAGTAGTAGAAGTAGTAGAAGAAGTAGTAGTAGTAGTAGTAGTAGTAGTAGTAGTAGTAGTAGTAGTAGTAGTAGTAGTAGTAGTAGTAGTAGTAGTAGTAGTAGTAGTAGTAGTTTACAATTCCAAAGGTATGTGCCAATAGTTATGAAATCAAACAAATCAGAATGATAAAATAATGTAAAAATTTACATATTAATTTGAATTCCAAAATTGTCACGATCATTATTTATTTATCATGCTGGAACCCAATAACAATACCAAACGTTCAAGATTTTCCATCACAAATAAAGCCGTGGATAAAGCATTAGATCAGGCTCTTCATGTTACAGAAGAATCACATTTTTTTCCACAAACATGACTCCCATTGACCATTAATCACTTCTCTCGACACCGTACAATGGTCTAGACTCGCTCCTTCAAACATATTTCAGTCTCGTCTGTTGCCGTGAGCTCTATTGAAATAACATTCTGCTTAGAAGCTAATCATGAGCCATCGCGTTACACAAATTGACACTCCAGATGCTTCTCTGTATTCATTTCACTCACTTCGCACCCTGCAGACTGGGACACTGAAACTTTTTGTCCGCCGTTGCCAATAAGCCCTTGAACCAGTCGAGTGTTTTCTTTTATTCAGCGGCCCGTTACATAATAAGTGAAGAAAAGCTCTCTGGGCTAAAGTTCACAAAGCCTCGAGCCGGCCGATAGGACGAGCCGCAGTTGAGGTTACCGATCCCGTTCCTTCCATTTTTGGGGGCTCTCATTAAAAACTTTAATATGCCGCTTTCGTTTTTTCCCGAGCGGACGATCTCTACTGTGCTTTAGAATGCGTTCGGGCCCCGTCGCTGTTACATAAGCAGCGAGACACGGGACGCCCGCAGTTCACGCAGCGAGGAAAGAAAACGGATAGGGCGGGGGGGGGGGCAGCATTTGCAGCTCGGAGAAGCAGAGACCGTCGACATTGCGTTGGAGCCGCGCAATCGCCGGGAGATAAGATTTCGGTTTGTGTTTCAGCAAATATTTCAACATGTCCAGCTGAATGTCTCACACCACTCGTCACAACCGAGTCTGTTTTGTTTAAAGAGACGGGGGGGTGAGGGGGGGCAGTGCTGGGGAAATGTGGGGGAAATGTGGTTAAAATGGACAGTATTCTCAAAGGTCAGTGCAAAGTCAGCATAAACCTGAGCGGCAAAATAAGGTAAACGATACAGATTTTTTTCTTTTTTAACAGGGTATGGTCTTGGTTGTTACAAAAGAACACGTTTCATAGAATTCAGCTGTTATTGATTTGAAAATAATCTTTTTTCAGATAAGTTGAGATGTTGTTGTTGATGACAAAGCTGTAAATACCAATAATAGGATTACGTGCTGAAATGGTAAAAATATTTTCTTTTAATTTTTTCTCCCTTCTTTTTATCATTATCAAGTTTAAAACAAAAAATATAGAACGCAAACAAAACAGGAGCAGAGAGCTCAATTAAAAATAAAATGACAAATTAAGAGTGGGTCAAACATTTCCAAATTCAGTCCGAATGTTCGTTTTCCCATTTGCAATTAATATTTTCAAACACATTTATTACCTGCCCCATGCTAACGAGCAGTAACCTTTCACTCTGACTTTTCCCGCTCGTCTCCATGACAGTTCCTCATCCCGGAATGTTCCACAGTATGGCATTAAACTTCACGACCTTTCAACTCATTCAATTACAGCTGTATTTATTATCGCTATATTGACCAGTTTCTCTCCATAACGTTTGATATGTTTTATGCCAAACTATGTATTACTTAAGCAAAGCAATAACATCTCCATGGAGACAAGCAGGTGGCCGACGCTCAAAGGAATATCTTATCTTTAATATTAAAAAGCAATAGAAAAATACAAATTACCTATTTCATTACAGCAGAATATTGATTGTTTTCAGTCAGTGATGTTGTGGAAATTGGTCACAAAAAATATAACAGATGGATACAAAAAACACATTTAAATAAATATTTTTTCGGACTATAAGTCGCACTGGAGTATAAGTCGCACCAGCCAAAAAATGCATAATAGAGAAGAAAAAAACACGCACTGGAGTAGGAAATGCGGTTGCAAGTGTGAAAATAACAAATAATATCACATATAAGTCGCACCGGAGTATAAGTATATAAGTATAAATATAAGTATAAGTCGCACCTAGGCCAAAACTATGAAAAAACTATGAAAAAAATACGGAATATATACTGCCAAATGAGCTCATAAGTTAAATTCACAGTTTAATATCCACTTTCAATAATAATAAAAGTCGCCTTGTGCACAGGACCAACAAATAACCAGTTTCAGCAGGATTTCACGCAAGTGTCCTTAAGTCACCCATGACATCATCTCGCTCTTATCATCTACTGGAAGCCACAGTTTAAAACACCCACAAGCCTTGTGTGTTACTGACATGAACAAGGCAGTCAATTGTTGGAACCCGGTTGTGTTTTTTTCTTGTTTTCTAAACCGAGCCAACAATACCCACGCTCCCTTGCCTGCCCGTGAATGAGCCTCCTTCAGTATATTCCGAAAGCAGCAACGTCAGCAGCGAAAACATTTGCACCCCCCCCACCCAACAAGACGCCATTGAATCGGAACGGCGACGGCGGCACTAGAGGGAACAGAGTGCGGATTTGAGAGACCGTGAGTGGGTCTACGAGAACTGCATAATGCGCATGACGAGGGCATTGTTCAGCGCCGGGCTACTTCATTCAAGAGATTTTTCACGAGATAGGGCTGGAGTGCTGCGAGTGAATCTGCGCCGTAATTATATAGTCGCCGGAGTAGTCTATCGACGACGATGAGTGACGTGATGGAGTCGTTTTCGCCTTGTCTGTGGTCATAGGGTTATTGACAGAAATGATCGTCACCGTAGCTCAACATTCTCGCACAATTATTTAACAAAGCAGAAGAAATGTGCTGAAATGTGCCTGTAAATGTCTTGGTTGAGGTTCAAGTACATCTCAAAAAAGGGAATTAATGACATGTTTCTGTCTTTTCTGAGGAATTTTTCATAGTTTCACGATATACGAAGATATACTCCATCCATCCATCCATCCATCTTCTGCCGCTTTATCCGGGGCCGGGTCGCGGGGGCAGCAGTCTGAGCAGGGACTCCCAGACTTCCCTCTCCCCAGACACTTCCTCTAACTCCTCCGGGGGGATCCCGAGGCGTTCCCAGGCCAGCCGAGAGACATAGTCTCTCCAGCGTGTCCTGGGTCTTCCCCGGGGCCTCTTCCCGGTGGGACATGCCTGAAACACCTCCCGAGGGAGGCGCCCAGGAGGCATCCGGAACAGATGCCCGAGCCACCTCAGCTGGCTCCTCTCGACGTGGAGGAGCAGCGGCTCTACTCCGAGCTCCCCCCGTGTGGCCGAGCTCCTCACCTTATCTCTAAGGGAGCGCCCAGCCACACGGCGGAGGAAACTCATTTCGACCGCTTGTATCCGCGATCTTGTTCTTTCGGTCACTACCCAAAGCTCATGACCATAGGTGAGGGTAGGAACGTAGACCGACCGGTAAATAGAGAGCTTTGCCTTTCGGCTCAGCTCCCTCTTTACCACAACGGTCCGATGCAGCGACTGCATCACTGCAGCCGCTGCACCGATCCGCCTGTCGATCTCACGCTCCATCCTTCCCTCACTCGTGAACAAGACCCCGAGATACTTGAACTCCTCCACTTGGGGCAAGGACACCCCACCCACCTGGAGAGGGCAAGCCACCTTTTTCCGGTCGAGAACCATGGCCTCGGATTTGGAGGTGCTGATTCTCATCCCAGCCGCTTCACACTCGGCTGCAAACCGTCCCAGTGCATGTTGCAGGTCCGGGTTTGATGGAGCCATCAGGACAACATCGTCTGCAAACAGCAGAGATGAGATCCTGTGGTCCCCAAACCGGACCCCCTCCGACCCCTGACTGCGCCTAGAAATTCTGTCCATAAAAATTATGAACAGAACCGGTGACACAGGGCAGCCCTGGCGGAGTCCAACATGCACTGGGAACAGGTCTGACTTACTGCCGGCAATGCGAACACAGCTCCTGCTCCGGTCATACAGGGACCGGACAGCCCTGAGCAAAGGGCCCCGGACCCCGTACTCCCGGAGCACCCCCCAAAGGACACCCCGAGGGACACGGTCAAAAGCCTTCTCCAGATCCACAAAGCACATGTGGACTGGTTGGGCAAACTCCCATGAACCCTCGAGCACCCGATGGAGGGTATAGAGCTGGTCCAGTGTTCCACGACCGGGACGAAAACCACTCTGCTCCTCCTGAATCCGAGGTTCGACTATCGGTCGGATTCTCCTCTCCAGTACCTTGGAATAGACCTTACCCGGGAGGCTGAGGAGTGTGATCCCTCTGTAGTTGGAACACACCCTCCGGTCCCCCTTCTTGAACAGAGGGACCACCACCCCGGTCTGCCAGTCCAGAGGCACGGTCCCCGAACGCCACGCGATGTTGCAGAGACGTGTCAACCAAGACAGTCCTACAACATCCAGATACTTTAGGTACTCAGGGCGGATCTCATCCACCCCCGGAGCCCTGCCACCGAGGAGTTTGCGGACAACCTCAGTGACTTCAGCTTGGGTGATGGATGAGCCAGCCTCCGAGTCCCCGGTCTCTACTTCCTCTTCAGAAGACGTGACTGAGGGATTAAGGAGATCCTCAAAGTATTCCTTCCACCGTCCGACGACATCCCCAGTCGAGGTCAGCAGGCCTCCACCCGCACCTTAAACGGTGTTTGTGAGACACTGCTTCCCCTTCCTGAGGCGCCGGACGGTTTGCCAGAATTTCTTTGGTGCCGACCGATAGTCCTCCTCCATGGCCTCCCCGAACTCCTCCCAGGCCCGGGTTTTTGCCTCTGCGACAGCACGAGCCGCGGCTCGCTTGGCCTGCCGATACCCGTCGATGACCTCCGGAGACCTACAAGCCAGAGTGGCCTGATAGGCCTCCTTCTTTAGTCTGACGGCATCCCTTACTTCCGGTGTCCACCCCGGGTTCGGGGGTTGCCGCCACGACAGGCACCGGAGACCTTGCGACCACAGCTCCGAGCAGCCGCATCAACAATGGAGGCGGAGAACATGGTCCACTCGGACTCAATGTCCCCAGCCTCCCCCGGGACATGGGAGAAGCTCTCCCGGAGGTGCGAGTTGAATACCCTACTGACAGAGGGCTCCACTAGACGTTCCCAACAGACCCTCACAATGCGCTTGGGTCTGCCAAGTCTGTCCGGCTTCCTCCTCCGCCAGCGGATCCAACTCACCACCAGGTGGTGATCGGTTGACAACTCTGCCCCTCTCTTCACCCGAGTGTCCAAGACACGCGGCCGGAGGTCTGATGACACGACAACTAAGTCGATCATTGACCTCCGGCCTAGGGTGTCCTGGTGCCACGTGCACTGATGGACACCCTTGTGCTTGAACATGGTGTTCGTTATGGACAATCCGTGGCTAGCACAGAAGTCCAATAACTGAACACCGCTCGGGTTCAGATCGGGGAAGCCGTTCTTCCCGATCACCCCTCTCCAGGTGTCACTGTCATTGCCCACGTGGGCGTTGAAGTCCCCCAGTAGAACAACGGAGTCCCCGGTCGGTGCACTGTCCAGTACCCCTCCCAAGGACTCCAAGAAGGCCGGGTACTCTGCACTGCTGTTCGGCCCGTAGGCCGCCACAACAGTGAGAGACCTGTACCCCACCCGAAGGCGGAGGGACGCGACCCTCTCGTTCACCGGGGTAAACTCCAACACGTGGCGGCTGAGCTGAGGGGCTATCAGCAAGCCCACACCAGCCCGCCGCCTCTCCCCGCGGGCAACACCAGAGAAGTGGAGCGTCCAGCCCCTCTCGAGGAGATGGGTTCCAGAGCCCAAACTGTGCGTGGAGGTGAGGCCGACTATATCTAGTCGGTATCGCTCAACCTCCCGCACAAGCTCAGGCTCTTTCCCCCCCAGCGAGGTGACATTCCATGTCCCCAGAGTTAGTCTCTGTGTCTGGAGATCTGGTCGCCGAGGCCCCTGCCGTCGACTGCCGCCCAGATCTCTCTGCACCGGCCCCTTATGGATCCTCCTGCGGGTGGTGGGCCCACGGGAGGGCGGCCCCACGTCGCTCTTTCGGGCTGTGCCCGGCCGGGCCCCGTGGGGTAAGACCCGGCCACCAGGCGCTCGCCATGGAGCACCCATCCCAGGCCTGGCTCCAGGATGGGGCCCCGGTGACGCCGATCCGGGCGACGTGAACTGCCTTGATTGTGTCGTCGTCATAAGAGGCTTCTGAACCGATCTTTGTCTGACCCGTCACCTAGGACCTGTTTGCCTTGGGAGACCCTACCAGGGGCATGAAGCCCCCGACAACATAGCTCCCGGGATCATTCGGGCACTCAAACCCCTCCACCACGTTAAGGTGTCGGTTCAAGGAGGAGACGAAGATATACTCAATATCTTAATTCAACATATTTCCAAAACGATATATTATGAGATATTATCGATTTGTACATACATCTCAAGCTATGCAACAAAATATAGTGCCATAAATCCCTTTCTTTTTGGCTGTGATTGTGTTAATCCTGGTTGTCATGACTACACTGGCTACTGCGCAAGAACGAGAACACGTTACCTAATTAATTTGATGTCCAATGATTTTAATTGGGCTAATAATTGTAAGGTTTAAGTCAACGTTCAAAACTGTGGTGATTTTAAATTTGTGATAATCTGATTGATGAAAAACGTTTGTGTAATTTGAGTTGAATTTTTTTTTTTTTTTTTTTAATAAATAGGTCCAACAACACTGGGTGCAAATCATTTTAATCATGATCATTTTAACAGTATTGACTTAATTACCATAGTAAAAAGTTATGAAATCATCTGTAAGATGTAAGAAGAAAGGACAAACACAGATAATAATAATAATTGTATCTATGCACCAAGGACATAATTTACCTTTGAGATCCGTGACCTATAGCAAAAGCCATCATTTTCTGTCAGTGATTTGATGAATTCGTCGCTCGCATCCTTCCTCACTTCTTTATCTATTTCCTTTCCTACATTTTCCAGATTCTTTCACGATTCCCTTTGCATCCGACATTTGTATTCCACCTCACTTGCTGGATACAAAATGTCAAACGTACAAACGATAGCTTTTTAAATCACTCATGGCAAATAAACAACAACAAACAAAAGGGCTGACAAACAGACAAAACACTGTATGTAACCAGCTTGCAACCGAATCATTGCATTGTTGCATCGAAAGCCGTTTAGGCTGCGACAACATTGCCAATTTATAAGATTATAGCTTAAAACAAACAACGAAATGCCAAGCGAGGCCCAGAGAGCAGATCGGCAGTCGTTAGATTAACATAGAATCACCATTAGCGGAATCCTTTATTACTTAATGCCTTGTGAAACCGCCAATTAGTCTGTGCCGCACAAAGCTCACTGACTGTATGACTGACCGCTGAAGAAAGACCCCCAATGGATACACTGCCCCCTGTTGGAAAACGCTTTGTGGTTCTCTATGGCAACACGAGCGGCGCGTCGACCAAACCAAGGTTCCCCGAGCTGGAGAGAGAGAGGCATATTTTCCTTCTCTTTGCCGTACGGAACTTCAGAGGAGACGGATTAATCCTTCGCGGAGGCCACGAGCAGGGGGTCCGACCAACGCTACAGTTACAGGGAATGCGTTTCAAGTCGTTGTCCCCGGAGGACAGTCGAACTTACTAAAAAGACGGTGTCGCTCCGTGCTCGAATATCAATAAGTTATTTGGGGTCGTTGGGTGTTTCTGATGAGGTCTAGTTTTAAAAGGACCCTCCCCAAGGATCATCACATCTCCAATATTGTGGGCATGACTAAGGATGAAGGACCGCCCCCGCAGGCAAAACCCCCCTCAAACGCATAACTCGCTTTTCAATGGACTTTTTTGAAACAGAAAGGCAACGTCAAGGGCATTGCTGTTTCGGAATACAACAGCTAAACACTCTGGATTGACGGTAAAGCATGTTTAGCATATAAAGTGTCCCGTGATGCGAGCGTTTGGACTCGGCAACGGCGAAAACTAAAGCGGAGACGTCGAGGTTTTGCGTGGGAGACTTTCGAGAAGCAACGTTTCAAGATTAGCGTGCGATTGTGCGACTGTGGAGTAGAACTTAAGCTTGTGTGGCGATGATAGTTGTTGCACGGCACAGAGGGGGTCAAGGGTCAAGCTGAAGGAGGGGTCAGCGCTGTCGAAGTCAATGCCATCAATCTACATACAATATCTAAATAATTGTTAAACATTTGTGAAATACATATGCCAGTTTTGAAAATGAGTCACTAGGGATGTCAAGATTAAACCGGTTAATCGATAATTGTGATTATTCAGGTTGCAATATAATCATAAGAACTAAAAACTAAATAATCATGACTATTTTAGAAGCAAAATTATGTAAATTCTATTAAATTAAACCCCAAAAAGTACACCCAAATGTATAGCTATCACAATAACTTTACTTTTGCAGTCAGAAAGTTTGATTTCTAAGCTGGTCAAGTAGTAATGGAACAGTGATGTATTAGAAGTAAAGAAAATCAAGGATTTTGCTTTTATTTGACAATAATCGTAACAGTAAAATGTGATATTGTGACGTCCATATTAGTCACAAAGATATCATTTTGTTTACCTTTTTACATCATTAACAGTATTTGTACTGCACTAGGACAGTTTCAGATTAGAATAAATTGAAAGCATTCGACGAGGCTTTTGTAAAAGAACTCTTCCATTCAATCCATTGGCGTTTCATGCACCGGTTTTGTTCCTTCAGCCCAGTGGAGTAAACCAGCATGAAAAGGACATGGTTCCAGAAGTGCATCTATTAAATATGAATGTAGAGAACTGCATACACCCAGTTTTGTCCTGGTTGAGTGCTGGCTTAGTTCTGATCTAGTCTTGCTGGTTTAAACCTAGATTTGTCATGGTTAACTACTGGTTTATTTGGTGTAATCCTCATATAGAATGACTTAAGTCTCTTTGAATTAATGTGAATATGACAAAACTGAATAACTTTAAAGTGTCCCGATATTGTTAGTCAGACGATATTTTGTCAATCCAACAGAAATGTGTCAAGACATCTTTTTAAACATGCAAGTTGAGGTTTATTCATCAGACAAATGGGCAAAGTCTGTAACATTAATCAGAAAAGTGCAGAAATCTCAGTTTATATTAAGATTAAAACTTGATTTTTGTTCAAATTTTGCATTTTTGTCCTATAAAAAAAAAAAAAAAAAGAGTAATTGAACTTTTGCACATCTTCAAAACAACATTCATAGTATTATCTAGACTTGGATAATCTTGCCCACTTCTACACTGAAAACATATTAACTTTTGGCTAATTTAATTCAATTTGTTGTTGTTAATAGTACTTTGCAAGTCCGTTATCCCTCATGCTTTTTGTTAAATCAACCGAAAATATAATCAACGGGGTTATCTTTGGCTATTCTCCCGGCCTTGATCCTTCTTTCTGCAGCCGAGATCTGAAATAGCAACAGGACTCAGACGCTTCAGACAGAGAGAGTGCTGAAAGGGCCATAAATGATTCAGCGCCAGCAGCAGTGACATCACCAGCTCGCTCCGAAGGCTCCCAGACACTCGCCGGTGTAATCCGCCGCTTCGCTCGCTCGCACAGGCGACGCGGGGCTGAACCGGCTCCGGCTGTGGCCCGGGCAACACCGACGGGCGTGCTCTAAACAGCATTTGAATATTTTAACAGGAAGAGAGGAGATTATCATTTATTAATGCCGTGCGGGAGACTCCCAGCTGTGTCAGGTAAACGGTGGTTTCTGAAAAGATGGGAAGCAGTAGGAGCGATGGCTTTGTGAGTCCACTTCCTCCTGTAAAGTCCAGCACTTGTTCTTAGCTTGAAAAATGTAATACCGACGCTAAAAATAACTTGACACACTTCTGATGGTTTCTAATGGTTGCAAGGACTTCTTCAATGGTTTGTATGGGATGATTTAGCAAACTGTATCGTAACGTGACGAAGATACCAATATTGTTTACCGTATTTTCCAGACAATGGGACGCACCTTTTTTCATAGTTTTGCCCGGGGTGTGACTTATACTTATATTTATACTTATACTCCGGAGCGACTTATATGTGATATTACCGTATTTTCCGGACAATAAGTTGCACCTTTTTTCATAGTTATGCCCGGGGTGTGACTTATACTTATATTTATACTTATATACTTATATGTGATATTACTGTATTTTCCAGACAAGAAGTTGCACCTTTTATCATAGTTTTGCCCGGGGTGCGACTTATACTTATATTTATACATATACTTTTACTCCGGAGCGACTTATTTGTGATATTACCGTATTTTCCGGACAATAAGTTGCACCTTTTTTCATAGTTTTCCCTGGGGTGCGACTTATACTTATATTTATACTTATACTTATACTCCGGAGCGACTTATATGTGATATTATTTGTTATTTTCATACTTGCAACCGCATTTCATACTCCAGTGTGACTTAAATATGTTTTTTTTCGTCTCTATTATGCATTTTTTGGCTGGTGCGACTTATACTCCAGTGCAACTTATAGTCCGGAAAATACGGTATTTGTTATTTTCACACTGTAATAACGATTGTGAACTTATTGTATTTGCTCGTCCTTTACTAAGTTCAACATTTTTTGATCTCACACATAGTTCCCCCTAAATATTGCCGATTATTTCTATGTTTTCTTATTTGAATCATATTAATGTCCAGAATGATCTTGTAAAACATACTTAAGGACGTAAATGTACTACAACTCGTTTTGTTTTTAATTCATATAGTACTTTATGTATTTATTCAATGTTTTCTTGATTCTGAAAACATTCGGAGACAGAGGTCTATTGCTCTAAAGTAGTTGGAAAATAAATAACAGTCAGAGAAACTAACAAGCTCAATAGCTGCAAAACAAACTGGCGTGAAGTTTTGGCTCAAATCGCACCAGAAATGCAATAAAGAAAGACAAAAGAACCACAAAAATGCACCTTAGGCACAACATCTCACGCATTAACATAACCCTGTGGCTTAACCTTGAAATAAGGACAATCTCCTCCATTGTTAAAGTCCATAACAATAGAACCACGCAGCCCCATCGCCAGCGCCATTGATGTGATAATGAGTATACAAGTTAGCCTAGCCTCGGTAACATTTCATAATCAATTAATCAATGGGGGCGGCGTAAGAATAGAATATAAGGGGGACAAAGAGGAGGACAAACCTAATTTGGCCCAGCGGGATGAGGCCCATAACCTCCAGCCCAAACACGGGATTCTCACGGGGGGGAAGGGAGACCAACGACACCGCTCAGTTAAGACTATTAGCATTATCCTCCAGGAAGTAGAGTTAAACAATGTGAAGTTAAATAACAGAGGTGGAAAGTTATTTGAAACTGTAGGCTGCCTTTTACTGCACTCTGCTCTAAAGGTATTATGTTTAATGATGTTTTACCCTCATGTGTGAGTGTTTTTTGGAGTGAGTCAAGCATGTTTGAGCCGTTTTAATCATATCGTCTGCACTTTTTCTCCATTAGATGCATCTCTATACTGAAATACAGTCACTTTTTACCACCCATTTCTCCAATTAATAAGGTTTTTCATGTGTGACAGCTTATAGAAGAATCGGATGACTACATTTAACTTTTGTAGACAGAAAAAAGTCTTAAAAATGAATCGGGACACAATCAAAATTGTGATCTGGCTCCAAGTAAATTGTGATATTTGTTTTTTTTCTCAATTCAACGTTTGCTACGATAAAACGAGCCTGTGTAACATTTGTTCTTGAAATGTTATTGTCGAGGGGAAGCATGATATAACGGAGAACATTTCCGATGTCATTTTAGATAGATATTATTTAAATTATAGCTTTAAAGTGCATATGGCAAGTTTTTAACAACGTTCTAATTTTGACTTTATTTGGTGTATTTATGCCTGTCGTACATATAAATTATAGTTTTACACCAATTGAGTTGATCTTTGTGGAGAAAACGTTGAAAAATCTGTAGAAAATGACAGGAAGTGACAACACACTAGGGATTCCAGTCAAATTTATGCATAATTTACACAAAAAAACACATTTTTGACCCTCTAAACATTACCTCAACAAAAAAAAAGGTGCTCTCATACATCTTTATTTGTAAAATAAAAATAAAAAATGCTTGGCCCATTGGTTTTCTGGGTATTTCCTAGTGTGATGTCATCAAATACAAACAGGAAGTGAAATAAACCTAATATATAAACCTAATAAATGTGCTACTCTGTCATTATATTTAAACATTTTTTTTAATCAAAATTAAAAATATATTTATCTTAACTGCATCTTTAAGTTCAATGAGTCGTCCGAGCTGTCACTTTAAGTTCTCAAATCTCTTTCATTATTACGTTTTTAGTCTCCACAGTCCGTGTTTAGTGGTATTTAGTAATTCATCACAATATCTTAAACAATATATCATCACCAGCAATATAATATGGCCCTATACAATATTTTTATCATCAGCAGTAGAGAAAAACTTCCATGGACTCTTTGTGCTTTTCATTTCTCATCTCTTCACTTCCCCTTGAGTAGCAGAGTACATCTTCTGCCTCTGTCAAACATATTCTCTTCAAATTGAGCGAGCTGCTGATTTATGCTTTACCATTTGCCATATTACCACAAACTCTACGGCGATGCTTCAAAGCGGCGCGCGGATAACATACGGTAAGCGCGACAAACCTCCAAGGCGCTTTCGAGTCCGTTTCAGTTTCAGTTGGCGCCATCGCCGTGCCGCATGCAAATATCAGCTAATCCTCCTCAAGGTGCCGCTTAACACAATTAGACGGTTATGTTCACAGTAAATGAGAGAAAGTCTACAACACACTGCACTTTCATTGTCTTTACAGCACCGGTTTAACTTGTCCGAGCAATATTGACAACTCCCAGGCTTCGTCTTGGGTGACAAACGACGCAAATATCTCGAAACACAATGGACTCTGAATGGGGTTCTCAGAAGAAGGTAGCGCCGAGGAGCTATTTGACAGAGGTAAGTCGGGTTATTAGCAAACGCAAATCCAGAGTAAACACCATTAGGACGACAGGTAGTCTCGCCCGGGGCCAATTTGAGAACGCAGCGGTTTACAGCCGGCGCAGCACAAATGCATTACATATTGTGCCCACGACTAGACACAAGGTAATGACAATATTGAATTACAACAGTTAATTCGGAAGAACAAAATGCAACAAATGCTAGCAATGTTACGGGAAGTAAAACGTTTTGCTGGAATAAAACACTTTTCAACTGCTCCCAAGGAATGTCTGCGCCGGTGAAAAGGTGCAAAGTAAATACTGAACACGTTTGTGGGTCGTTTAGATCTAATCCCCCCCAGTCAAAATGAAATAAGTTAGCACCAAACCCACTGCACTCAAAGCATACTTCATGTAAATGCCTCAATTCAAAAGCTTTCGTTAGCGTTTTATAAATGTCTCCTGAGCCCAGATAAATGAAAACGGTGTCAAATTGGCAGCTGATTTGATGTAGTGTGAAAAGTGTCGTCATGATATTAACAATGCAAGCAAAGAAAAGACTTGAATGTCATTTTCAAAATAAGACACTTATTACAGAAAGGTGCATTTAGTCACTTTTCTGGTTATGTAGTGTTGTCTTGTCTCAGATGTTTGCTGGAAGGCATTAAACATCTTGCATTAAAAAGCGGAATGTTTTTGGCAAAGCAGTAACATCTCCATAAGTCAAGACAAGACAGAAAAGTGCACATTTAATAGTATAACTGTGTAGAACTAACATTCTAAAACTATTCAGAAAAGGTCACTTTTGATCTTTTTCATGTTATTTCTCCCAGTATCAATTTATGAGTTTATATTTTTTGACACTTCTGCTCTTACTGTGATTTTGCATATGGCCTTTGTGTCATATCCTCCAATTAAACTGGCTTAAGTACACACAATTTGAAAATAGCTCTCTGTAACTGTGCCAATCGTGTAAAACTTGATAAACAGGAGCTGTCAGAGGAAACGTCTCACTTTACACATACTATTTAACCTTGAAACATGCCTGAGGAGGTCCCGCACAAGGGTCAAAGGCGTATTCGGGTCCCACCTGACAACAAGATGAACAGTCGCCACATTCATGCAAAAAAGGCATGTCCAAACAGCCGAACTGGGCAAATATCCCGACATCAGCAGTCCTGCCGCCCAAGTACCAAGCACCTCTGTGTGTGTGTGTGCGCACTGGAACACACGGCCTCCGGGGGCCCGATGCCACACAGGCAGAAACAAAACCACCCGAGGATTAAGGGCGGCGCGTTCAGGACGAGCAAATAAAACCGGCATGCCCAGGCTGGCCTCTGCCCCGGCACGAGGGCCCCAGACGCTAAGCACATGTCGGGATAATCAATGATGTAATTAATCATCACTAATAAAGACGCAAAAGTATTTAAAGGGCAATTTAACCTTTCAGAGGTGAAGATTCAAACGGCTGTAACTAACGAAGTAAACAAAGTAAGTATTTGTATTGCACTTTTAAAGGTTGAAATATGGGGATTGAAGGCGTCTACATACTATAGATACAAATGTTTGTTATTGTTTTTGTCATAAATAAAAAGGTATTTTTGTTTGATTTTTAGATAATTTAATATCAACAATTAAAACTCTCACAATTAGTTGATAAATTGTTGCAGTCCTAAAATGATTAAATATTAAGGAATGTAAGTACCTGGAAAACATGATTCAAGTCATTTCAGGATTTCAAGTACAACATAATACAAGTATTACGATGCAGTACAGGTAAAACAATACAGCGATACAAAGTTACATGGCGTGGTGAATTAATGCTAGTAGTGAAAAAAACATATAAAATAATCTCATATCATGTTTATAACTCTAAAATTTGCCATTGTACAAGGAACAGAATGTAAAATAATGATTTACATAATGATGTACTTGAAACACTCACAAAATGTCTCCTTTAAGTGAAGTTATATTAAAGTTCACAAATTAAACTTTCAATTTTGTAAAATAAATAAAAAAGTCATTAAGTAATCAATTAATAACATCTAAGAATAATATCAACGCAAAATTATCAGCTTCAATCGACTAATGTTTTCTAAATCGAACAATACCAATATGTCTCTCCGATACCGATATTGGAACCAACATATCGCATATCCCCAAACCGTGTTCCTGGTCGACAATTTGGGTCACAGAAGTACAGACTGCAGAAAATGTCAAAGCTTATGATAAAGAACTTATTTTCTTCTGATGTCAGGAAAATGTGCGGAAGAGAAATGTAAAAATGCCAGTGTGTTTCGGAGACAGCCTGACCGTCGGGAGTTCACAGCGAGACGATCGCACAGATGGAGGAAGAAGGGGACAGAACCGCGGCCTCCGAGGAGCGGCCGGGAATGTCACAACTTTTTGGATCCAATCTGCGGCGGGCCATGCCAAGCCACAGTGACAGACGCTCTTTCACCCCCGTCTGCAGCGAAATGTACCCAAAAATCCTCGATAAAACTACGGCAAAAGGGACTGTGGCGCGCCGTTTGATTTGGAAAACGCGTCCAATTAATTACCACAATCCTCCCAAGAGTTATCTGACAAAAGAAAAAGCCAATGTCCAACAGCAACTGGGCATGACAAGGACGTAGAGCGGCCAAGGAGGTGATGTTTTTGGGAAGCTACAAGTTTGAGACGTGAATACAAATCACTTTACGATCTTTTCGAGAAAGGTCAGTGAATGGTCCAACTGTAGTAGCAGAAGTGATAAAGCAGCTGGAGATGTAGTACAAATAATAGCAGAAGTAGTGGTATTTTTCCAACTTAAGCATCAGAATTACCAAGAAGAATACAAAGGATGTTTTATTTGTTGCAGGAAAGGTCAGAACCTGGTCATAATAGTAGTAGCAATAGATCGATGTCCAATGTTTGCACTTCTCGGCTATAGGTTATCGCCTTAAAAGCTACATTATGGGCTGATATTTTCTTTGGGAAAATCATATGACTAAAGGAAATACAGTATTTTCCGGATTATAAATCGCACCCTTTTTCATAGTTTTGGCCGGGGCCGGACTTCTACTCCAGAGCAACTTATATGTGATATTATAAGTTATTTTCACACTGGCAACTACTTTTCACATGTTGATTATTTTCACACTGGCAACCACAAGAGGGCGCTCTAGGCTCTAAGTGCCGCATAAGAAGAATCTGCACTTCCTCTACCTCTGGAGTTTGTGGAGTTGTTTAGAAGTGACAGAATTCAATGGATTTAGTGATTTGGGGTAAAGCTGATGCTTTGGTAAACTTGTTAGCATGTTCTTTATGCTATAGTTATCTGAATAACTTAATATATTACGTTAACATGCCAGACACTTATTCATCACGTTCTCTAAACTTGTATTATTTTAAATTGCATTTCAAGATTAAATGTCTGTTCATGGTCTTGGATCTTATCAAATCAATTTCCCCCAAAAATGCGACTTATACTCCAGTGAAACTTATATACGTTTTTTCTTCTCTATTATGCAGTGCTTGACAACAAATACTCCTGAAAACACCGTTCTTAAATAATCATTGGCATTTATTGTATCGTATTACACTTAAAGTAAAGCACTGTATGTTATTGACAGTACCAGAGTTCATAGTAATTGTATAGTGAATACTTTTGGAGAAAATGATCAAAAGCTTTCCAACAGATTGGCTTCAGAATACAAGCAGAACCTTTTGGCCATTGGCTGCTCTAAACTTAAAACATTGGTGTTAGCATCAGACCGTATTGTCAAAGTATAGAAGTAGTGGGAGAAGACGTTGTTGCAGAAGTAGGAGTCGAAACATCGAAGTGAAGAGAGCAATCCACAGTAGAAAAGTCCACATTCTGTACTTCCTTTACCATAATTAGATACATCCAGTTCCTTTGTGTGCACTTGTAGTTAGCACTTTGTTCAAAAATCAAAACCTTTGCAAATCTTCTTATTGCTTAGTTTCACGAAGACCTTATGGCAAACCAAAAGGATAAGTAGGCCGATTCCTTGGAGACCACCTTTCAAGTCTATTTTGTCAAATTTTCCGCGAGGGGCTTTTCATCGCGGCTCAAAAAAGATAAGTGACCGTCTCTGCGCCGTGTCAACTTCTGAGCACCTTCTGGCTTTTATTTTTCCCTTTTTTTTTTTTTTTTTGAATCCGCAGTGTCCCGGCCAAAAGCCAAACAAACTCACAGCAGGCACCAAAGCACTGAACCAACAAGACGAGTTCATAAACCCCATGGTGCGAGCTTTAATGAGCCAACAAGCCTCGGCGAACAGGGGCCACTTCACACGAGTAATGGCAGAAAAAAGACCCCGAGATCAAGACCGGAGCGTGGCCACAAAGCTACATGGCTAACGTTATTACTTCCCCGCTTGATGTTGCGTTACAGAGGGAATAGCTTGTTAAAAAGTGCACTATGTAACTTTTTAGGTGGAGGGTCTGCCGCCTGCTTGTCAAGATACAGGTCGGATCTGTGGAGAGGTGACCCTGCCCACGAAGAATGCATGTTTTTTAAGGTATCTTTTAGCTATATGTATATAAAACTGAAAATAGACAAGTTCAAATATCAAAAATGAGGCTGTTCTCAATCAAAATTTTCTGGACTATACGTCTTTTTTCATTGTTTGGCCGGGGTGCGACTTATACTCCAGAGCAACTTATATGCTCTATCTAATAGGGCTGGGAATCACAGGGTCCCCCACGATCCGATACACGCCTCACGATACACGCCTCACGATACACGCCTCACAATACATGATACACGCCTCACGATACACGCCTCACGATACACGCCTCACGATACACGCCTCACGATACGATAATATCACAATTCTGCGATACGTGCGATAATTGATATATTGCTCATGATATTCTACGATATCACTATTTTTCCAAGAACCCAATACATTTGAACAACATTTTTCTGTGTTAAACCACGACCTGCGCAAACACAAACTGAACTACACCCATTTTAATCATCAAAACAGTCCAAATGTCAAATGGTTTGCTTAAAAAAAGTGTCCTTTCTTTAAACGAGCGAGACAACTGTAGTGCGGTCACAAAACAATTATACCAAAAATGACTAATGGCGATATATCGATACAGCAGCCCACGATATCGAAACTGTATCACCGGATTTAGTATCGATATTTCAATATTTTGGCACACCCCTAATATCTAAAATTCTTAACTTTTGACAAGCAGAGTAACACCATCTCCATGGCGACAAACAGGTGGTGCTCTCCATCGTGCACCTGTAATGGAGAAGGGAGCGTGTGCAGATTCCTGTTGTAATGGATCTGAGTCGGGCAGCGGCTCGTCCTCTGAGGTCAGATCTGCACATGGTGGATCCACTGACCCACAGGTTAGAGGTGCGATCGCCTCGGGGGGGACACTGCAACGCCCCCAGACTCTCCCTGCACCGGTGTGTGAATGTGTGTGTAGGTGTGTGACTGTGTGTGTGATGTAAAGTGCCTAGAGTGCCTTAAACATAAAAAAAAAAAAAAGCGCAATTTTAATTCAAGGGCTTAGCTAAGTACAAAAAATTATCATATTCGACGTTTGCATATTTTCCTTTCGTTTTATAAAAGTTCCGAATCAGGATAGTTGCTATAAAAATGAATTAAATCAAAACATTATGTCTTTTAAGTGGACATAAGTTCTTTGCAAATCGATGTGATGATTTGAATTTTTAGTGCTGCGATTGTGAGAAAAAACACTACGATTTATTGATTTTTCACAATTACTGAGGTCATAACCAAACAACAAAGAAGTCTGTAACTTTCTGAAAAATAGAATAAACTGCTAGATAAAAAAGTACTTTACATTTAGAGGCCTTTTTTGGGACTATAATTGAATTAAAAAGACTACATTCAGCTTCACAAATTGTCACGATTATTAAGATTTTTAGTTATGATTTTAATGTGACCAGAAAGATCACAATTATCAGGAAGGAAGAATGACAATGGGAAACAGCATCTACGTAATAACTTTTTAGAATCTGAAAGACACATATAGGGGTGTCATGATATATAATATTTGTGTTTTCCGATCATTGTGAGGAAAAAGGCTGGGAAATTAAAAGGATTTTAATCGAGATTGAGTTTCAGTCACGTCAAATATGTTTTTTAAATCAAGAGGTTTACATTCAATCGTGTGTCAGAAAAGTGTCCAGTTCAGACTTTGGACGAAGAAACCGGGCTATTTCTTTTGTGTCCGTATGTTTATGATCACAAAATCAACACTAAAAAACAAGTTTTGAAAATCGAGATCAACAAACAGGAGAAATACAATTGTGATTCATTTTTTCTGCCAGCCAAAATGACAAGAAACAATATTTAACCAAAAGTAAAGAGTCCACAGACGTTGCCGGGACCCTACATGACTTTGCAGGCATCGTGGCAGGTCATGTGTCGGGGGCTCTTGTTATTCGGAGCAGATACATTTATCTCGGAGCAGAGATGGAAGGTCAGCGTGGTGACGGCGCGTGGCGACGGCGCGTGGCGACGGCAGCTGGGTGACTCTGTCTAGCTCGTTAAAACATACCACAACGCTGACTGCACAGAACCGCCAAGCCACAATGACGCAATGTTGTTTTTGTCATTATCCAAGTCAATATTTGGATGACAAAAAACGCCAACTTTCACTTTCGGGATTGACTTTTGTGCCGGTCCAGAGAGCAAAATCTGGCAAAAGCGCTGAATTATTGTTATAACAGGAGACAATTTTCTTCCTTATAAAGCTTAGAATGAAACTGTGGATAAAATAATAATCATTTACATTTTATAATAATAATCTGAATGTTTTTCTCAATTTAGTCTCAATTGTATAGCTGTATTTAATGCTATGTAGGTAAAGTTTGGCTAAAATATTTTTTTAGCTTTAAACAATATTGGAAATTAACATAGGACAAACGTAAAAGTACTGTACAAGAGGAAATGTTTGAGGTATCTCCCCTATTTTACTTTTACTCACTAGTACACAGTAGTTACTCCATTACAAACTGGACAGAGAAGTCAAAAGTAATTTTCTTGAGGTTATTTTTTAGCACATTAATGGTGACATCCTGCTCAAAGCGTTTTGAGTTCAAGCCCAACACTAATACTAGTTAGATCACATTAACGAGAAAGATGAAATTTTTCTCGTTTATTAAAATCCATGTGAAATATTTCGACTTTTTGAACAAACCAATTTACACCAAAATTCCTCTTTTAGTATTTTTTTTTAATCTTATATAATATCATAACTTCTTAAAGAGGACATGTAATTACCCTAAAATGTTTTGAATATTACGTTTTTTTTGGTGTGTGTGTGTTTAATTAACTCCATACATCCATCAAAAGGGAATCTTCTGGTTTCAAACAAATATATTTACTTGAAAGGTCATAAAACAGAATTGTACATTTCAATTTATCTCAACTAGATCCTGTTATCGCTGCGAAACAATTGAACAACACAGCCGCCTAAAGTCTTTTCATTGAGCCGTTTTTTTTTATCATGAAATTCAAAGTCAATAAATCAAGAGCCATCTGGAACTTTTTTTTTTTTTTTTTTTAGCCTGGAGAAGTTCTATTATTTCTCATCCAAAAACTCCCATCTGCACAACTCAACACAACACACCACAAACAGCAACAAGTAGCAGAAGGACTGGCAACTTCTGGGGCTTTCCAGACAGAGAACTAATCCACTCGCTTCATCAGGAACCCATCAGTATCATTAGACTCGTCATATGGTGGGCTACTTTTTCATTTTTTATTTTTTTTTAAAGCCGTTTTCCTTTCATCACTGCCTCTCGGATTTGGCAGCGGAGTCGAAAAAACCCTGGAAATGGCGCGTTTTGGGAGAGCGGGACGCAGATGGCCCCTCGTGCCGATGTTTGCGGAGTCAAAAGTAAAGCTGTTCAGTTTGATGAGGGCGGTCCGCTGCCATCGACTCGGGGGTCATTGGGCGATTACAATTAAACTGAAGCAGATACAAAAAAACGTATTTAATTCACGATGAATTCAATTAATTCCAAGCCAAACTACACGTAGAGAGAAGTACAGTATATGCCTGAAATAGAGACCGTAAATGTGTTTAGAGCTGAAAACTAACTATTTATTTTGGTAATCGATTAGTCTAGTGATTATTCTTTTGATTACCGTATTTTCCGGACTATAAGTCGGAAGTTTTGGCCAGGGTGCAACTTATACTTATATTTATACTTATATACTTATACTCCGGAGTGACTTATATGTGATATTATTTGTTGTTTTCACACTTGCAACCGCATTTCATACTCCAGCGCAACTTATATATGTTTTTTTCTTCTCTATTATGCATTTTTTGGCTTTGACTTATGCAACTTATACTTATATTTATACTTATATACTCCAGAGCGACTTATGTGTGATATTATTTGTTATTTTCACACTTGCAACCGCATTTCATACTCCAGTGCAACTTATATATGTTGTTTTCTTCTCTATTATGCTTTTTTTTTGGCTGGTGCGACTTATAGTCCGGAAAATACGGTAATTGATTAGTTGTTTAGAACGTGAATGAGATTTTTTTTGCTTTATACTTTATTTACAGATGAAAGGCTATTTTACATAATTTTCCATCATTTTTCTATGTGTTTATTGCTGTCAATAGAATCTCTCCTCTCAGATCACGACGATTATCCGATCGCTTAATGGATTGTTGTGATTAATGGATTAATTTGAGCATATTAAAACGTGTTTATACATGTTTTAATAAGCTCTTTTTTGAAGAGTTGAAAATCAGTGTTGCCAATCTTTAGTGGTTACGAGCGCGTCTGTTTCCATTGCACGATTATCCTTTTTCTTTTTTAATCACGGTTAAACGTTTTATTTAAAACTACTTTATGCCAACACGCAATAACCATAAAGTTGGACAGCTGCATTAAACCTTTTTTTATGAAGAGCTTTAAAAGAGTCATAAAAAAAAAAGAATATCAACAGGAAACACTTTAGTTGATTATTAATGAGTCGTAGAAGCTCAAATGCTAATAAATGACAAAAAAAATTAAGAAAAGATAAAGAAAAAGGTGCAATTGCTAAACTAAACTAGACAAAAAAACAAAAAAATATGGATCCAACTTTTATTTATTGAACAATGAGTTGATTTAGTTGCTTCCCATTACGTTTATTGAATTTATTGTCGTTTTATTGTCCTTACAGCCACAATTTAACCACATGACGGTTTATAACATATTTACAAATGTACAATACCGAGCACGACAATGACCAAAGTACAAAGACAAAGGAAAGCTGCGTAGTTCAGAGGAAGACGGGACCAAACCCTTTCGGCCCACGCCCAAAAACGTACGCAAACTACGACAGCAAAGCTACAACAACAAATGTATACGCGCACAAAGCATCCGGAAGTACTTTTTACGCAACAATACAAGAGCCTGGTCCCGGTCTAAAGCTGTATTGTTGTTCATGCATGACTCAGGGTTTGTTGACCTGAAAATGTCCTTGTGTGGCCTACGAGCAGTGCACGCCGCCAAAAGCAAAGGAAAAGTAACTTCCCTGGTGGGTAGGGTTGTCACGATTTGTCATTTTAGTGTAACGATTATTGTGAGAGTAAACGTCGGGATTAAATCATAATTTTTCGCGATTATTAACATCATAATCAAAACAACAATAACATCCTCAAAAATGTTCTTTCATTCTTGTTTCTTAACGCATTAACGCTCCTCAATATGTGACCTGCTTTATGAAATCAAACTTTCTGAACTTTTTTAAACTCCTTTTTACTTTTTTGAGGAAAGGCTGAGCAGAAAGGATTTAATTTTGCTTCGAAAATCGTCACATTTCTTGTCAAGATTATGAAGTTAATCGATAATTATGATTGTTCAGGTCAAAATATAACAGTAAGAACCAAAAAATGATAAATGTGACAATTTTAGAAGCAAATTAAGTATTTTTTGTTCATTAAATAGCACAAAAATAGACATATATGTATAGAACTTTATTTTATCTGGCGTTTTTGTCACATTTTACTTCATTTTGTCTTTCAGAAAGTTCAGTTAAATTTTTAAAGCCGGTCACAAACTTGAGGAACAGTAACATGTAAATTCAAAAATGTCATTGTTGTTTGGTCACGGTCTCGATATTCGTGATAAATTCTTAAAATCATGATGTTTTTTCTCTCAATACATCGTAACATCGTGACGCCTACACCACAATTACCAGTTAACCGAACAATCTCCAGATCAACAGCTTTAAGAGTCAAATAAACTGCCTGACGACCTGGAAACATCCTTGTGTGAGAAAGAACATGTGCAGAACAGACTTTTTTTTCTTTCGATTTTGAACAAACACGAAAGAAAGAGAATAAGACGAGAGAAAAAAGCAGACATCCAACAAAAACAAAGCAAAAAAAAAAGAAAAGAAGATAAATCATGACAGACAGAGAAAGAAAACGTTCCAATTAGTCCATAGTCTGTCAAATTTGTCCATTTACATATTAAATCCGGAAGTAATCCTTTCCATTTTACAAATGTCCAAATTCCCTGACTGTCCGTGTAATTTCTGTCATCCATTTTTGAGTGTGAGTGCCTTTTTCGCCGGTGCCAAGAGTATGATATCCAGAGGTAACTGTTTATTGTATCCACGGCAGGAGTTCTCAGTCCCATGCACATAGTTCCAAACTAGAGTGGAATGGCAATGTCAAAAACTGTCTGCAGTGCGTCCAATTTTTTTTGAACCACAGGACAGTCCAGAATCCGTGATAGTGGTTTGCCTTTTTGCTGCCTCAACTTCTCCAACAATCTGTATTTCTCTGTGAATAATGGGCACTTTGACGTGATGTTATGAAAAGAACAGACTTTTTTGCTTTTCTTGTTTTATTACAAATGTGCTTTTCAGATGTATCGCTTTTGATAAGTGTGTCCTTCTCCATGTTTCCACTCGCGTACAGCCAGAGGTGAGCGCGGTTAAAGCAACAGCCTGCCTTTGTCTCGGCGGTGCACGCTTGGGTTGGACCACCTGTTCCTCCCCTGCAAAAACAATGAGCGCTAACTGGACCGTAAACACAGCCAAAGCCAACGCAGAGCCGTGTGTTTTCAGCCCGGGCTAAATCTGGTGTCAGCGCGGTGCTTTATTGCAATACGTAGTGTGGGCTAGTGCTGTCATGATTTGAAAATGTATGAAATTAGGATAAAGGACAAGCTCACACTGATTACACTATTATTATTTTTTTATAGTTATTTGTATTATTATTTGTATTATTATTATTATTATTTGTATTTGTATTATTTTTTATTATTATTATTATTTGTATTATTTGTAGTAGTATTATTTGTATCATTTGTATTATTATTTGTATTATTATTATTTTTTGTATTATTATTTGTATTATTATTATTGTTGTTATTATTATTATTAGACAATAATATAATTAATTTTCTTTTTAATTTTCCCCCCCCAGTTTTTTAAAGTTTAAAGACAAAAACAGGACCAGTGAGCGAAATTACAAATAAAATTACAAATACATTAACCAACAAAAGAAACTAAATCACGACGGATGAATTCAAATAAAAAGTCCCAGTTGGTCCATTCAAATTTGTCCATTTCCAATATTCCAAAGGTATCCATTTATTGTACATGGCAGGAGTTTTGAGGCCCAAGCACATACTTCTAAAATTCAGAAAGGAATTGCAATGTCAGAGATCACATGGTATAATAAAGAATGTAATTTTCAACACAAACTAGTAGTACTATCTTTGTTATACAATGTGATCTTATACTAGTACTAAGAAAGCTCAAGATCATACTAAAACTACTCAAGAAAGGTCAAATTTTGCCCTGTTTATGCGTTATTTTGCATCAATACCTGCTCAATTTCAATACTACTTTCAGAATTGATTTAGTTTGTAATACGTTGTTTGGGTAAAACATTAACATTAGGTAGTTTAGTGCTCATATCGGTCACTTTTTGGTATATATGAAGCTAAAGTTCTCTCTTAATCTTAACAATGCCAAGATTATTTGATAAACCAACAATTGTGATATCCAGGTTATAATTTAATTAAACTGAAAAGCAATCATCATTACATTTGACATAAAAGTTGATTTCAATTAAAAACTACACGGCTACAAATTAGATCTTAATGTAAAGTGCTTTATTTTCTGGCTTCTTATGTCATGTTATCTTTACTTTGTCATTTGAAAAGTTTGATTTCATAAACTCTACGGCTCAATAAGCGTTACAGACTTGATTTACTAAAGAAAGTAAAGGATTTCACTGCAGTTTGGTCATGTGTCAAAAAACGCCAATAATTTGACAGGATGAAAACTTCTTAAGTCAATTATTCACTCAATGGCGTCTTTGTCAACCCACATTTTTAGTATTCAGCACATTTTTGGGGGGGATTTTAAAGGATTTATATGGACCACATCAGAACGGTAGACTTGGGAATGAATTGTGAACCTAAATTCTTCCTTTTTACATTGAAAAATATGCAATCCGCTTGTACTTTTCCTCCCTGTCAGTGCACCGGGTCCAATAATAGAGAGTTTATAGCAGGGGAGACCAAACTTTTTCCACAGAGGGCCACAATTTGAAACTTATACGGAGCAGAGGGCCACGGACAATGACATTTTGCATTTGACATAGTTTCGATGCGCCTCCACACCTTTCATAAGACTTAGAACATTAACACTGGGTTGGTGTGACATTAACATGTTTGAATTCTTCCAATTTTACAGTAAAATGTACTACTTTTTCTTGTTTGGAAGCCTCAGGGCCACAGTTTGGACACCCCTGGTTTATAGGGTTACAGAAAGTGCTTCTCAATATTCCAACTCGGTGGCAGAATTACTGGCAGTGCAACTAAAAATCTGTTCATTTGCCTCTTTTTTTTCTCTGGCCTCATTTTTGTCCACGGAGCGTTTATTTTGCTCAAATGAACTCTGCTATTTCTCCGACTGTGCACAGCTTAATTTGCTAATGGCAGTGGCAGATTCAGGACACTTCAACTCCTTTCACAGCATTTAATTTAGTCAAAAATGATCTTATTTAAGGAAAGAAATGAAATGAGTTCAACTGTGTGCGATCCCAACAGATGCATCAGTGATCCTATGCATCAGTTCTTTAAAATCCCAGGTACAAACTAAATATTTAGCAGAGTTGTAGATCTTTATGGTTTGTTAGAGTGCATCAACTCTTTCACATTTTAGTTTTGAGCTTTTTAAATAGATTTTGTGTTTGAACATTTCTTTCAAACACAGTAAATTACCCAAAGTACGACATCAAATTCCAAGTACGACATCAAATTCCAAGTAAACGCAGCCCGTTTAGAAGAAGGATCCGATTCCTTTTGGTTGTTTCTTAGCGTGGTACTGTACGGCAGACTGTGGTGCAGATGCAGGGCTCAGGCAGCTCTGATTATACTTGGATATTGGATTTCAAAAGAGCCCAACACCAAAGAAAAAGCTTTGAGATGTTCACTTTACACACAAAGATAAAACTGTTCAAAGCTTAAGGGAAGATTTGCAACAAAGCGCTACAAAGTGGGACCAAATGGCACTTTCTGCGATTGAGACGGTGAAAATGAGTGAGAAAAATGAAAATGAGTGAGAAAAATGAGTGAAATGTGAATAAAAATCCTCATGAGGGGGATTACAAGTGCACAAAAGGTGGACAGTAAGTTTATCATCAATAATTTGAGACAAGTTTGGACTGAAATTTTTAAATAAAAGCTTGAGTGATTCACAAAGTTAAAAAGGAAATGTTAACAATTCATTCAATCGCTAGAACATAGCTACAAAAATGTAACGCTGGAGAGATTTGATAAGATAAGATATTCCTTTATTGTCCACATTTGGGGAAATTTCATTGTTGCAACATAGGTAGATACAGAGGAAATATTTGTATAAACTATAGAGCCATGTTTTTGCTTATTTAATTGAAGCTGTAAAAAAAATTGATTATTTCATTTATGTTTTGCGTAAAGACATTTTGCAAGGGTTTAAGATTAGTGATTTTTTTTTTTTTTAATGGAATGGAAATAAGCCAAGTTAGACGTAGAAATTTTGGGTTTTTCGCAATTGTCATTAACTAAAAAAAAAAATGTATTCTGTGCGATTGTATGTAACATTTGTGAATTATTGTGTATCCGTACAGTTACTGCCCAAAGACAAATCAGATACAGCTGTTTGATCATGTGGTTCGGTCCTGGTTTGATCTGATTTAGTCCTAATGAAGACTTAGTTTGATCCTGTTCTAGTCCATGTTTATGTCCGGGATTAGTTCCAAAATTCCTGTGGTGTTTTTCGTCTCTAGAAGATACATTTTTGACTATTTGATAACTGTAACCAGGGACGTCAAGATTATTTGGTTAAATCGATAATTGTGATTATTTGGGTCACACTATAACTGTAAGATAATGAGAATTAAAATAATACTAATAATTGTGACTATTTTAGAAGCAAAAAGAAGTAGTTTTAAGTCAATCTAGAGTTAAAACAAATATATATATATAAAGTACTTTTATATATTGTCACGTTTACATTATGTTTTCAATCAGACAGTTCAATTTATTTATCTTTATTTATTTGAATATTTTTAATCAATTATCAATTATAAAAATGAAAGAAAACAAAAAAAAAACAGAAAAACAAATTGGGTAAATTTAAACATACTTAATATTATTTTATTTTTTTTAAACATCCCAAGAAAAGAAAGATTCTAAATAAGCATTATAGATTTATTTATTGATGTGACTCCTTAATCGTCGATGCAGTTCATGCCATATTTCTGACAGTTCAATTTCACAAAACTGTTCACAAACTTGAAAAATAGAAACGCGTTCGACGAGATTTCGCTCATTCTCCGTAATAATCGTGAAAAATAAACGTTTTTTTCACATTAAAATTAGACATATATCGCGACACCTCCAACTGTAACAATCGATCACATAATACATATTCAACCGGCGCTCATTGTCGCGCGATGCGCCTTGACGTGTTGACCGTACAGGAGACAGGTGAGACGGGCGTGTCAGGTGAGACAGGTGCGATGACAGATTGAGTTCCAATGCGATCACATTACGCCGGAACCACATTCTGCAAAGCTTTACACAGACCCACCAAACGAGTCGCCTTCACCGGAACCACCGCTCCGACACGTCAATCAGTCAAACCAGTTCAACAATCGCCACTTAGTACAGCGTATTAACAACGACAAAAGGTTATAAACTGTGGTATAACATAAACAGAGAAAACAAAAAGCAATGACAGTGTTCTTTTCCACTTTGTAGGCACTCGTCACGTCCTGTTCTACCTGTTATTTTTCTTTCAGCCCAAACAAAGCTGTATCTGCGGCCGAACGGTTATTATCTGCTGCTCAAGGACGGAGAGAGAGTTTTATTGTTCTGTTCTGTCGGGGTAAAGTTCAGGGGTGGAGCATGTTTTGTGCTGTGAAGAAGTGCAGTAGCTCAAAAGTAGTAAGTGAAAAAATATGTTTTATCGAAATAATAAACATGGGACTGTAAGTTGCAGGAGGTGGAAAGTCCCCTGCATGATTCCATGGAAAAAGAAAGTAAAAAACATGCATTCTTTGTGGAGATGGACTGGTTTTAAAGCCAAAGGAACGACATTCCATTTAAACAAGCAGGAGACAAGTAATGGTTAATTTATGCAGCTCTTTGATGCGAAGGACACAGGTTTTTCTTTTTCTTTACACATTTTAGTGCAATAAAAACATAATATTTGTGTAATTCGGCAAGAAAGTTACACGCCAGAACTTAAAAATTTGATACTTTATTATGTTTTGCTAAGACAACTATAAAGTGAATTATTATAGGGCTGAAATACATTTTTTTGATAATTTTTTCCTCAAATTACAATTGTGTCTTTGAAATGTTCCAAGAAACAACAAATGGAGCTAAAATACACAATGTTCATTAACTATTTTGTGAACTCAAGATGTAGAATAATGTAAAGTAAATATAGTCATTCAGCACTTCTGCATTGCATTTGTATTTTATGGAGTTACATTTAAGGTGCAATATGTAACTTTAAGGTATTTTATGGAGTTACCGTACATTAAAGGTGCAATATGTAACTTTAAAGTATGTTATGGAGTTAAATTAAAGATGCAATATGTAACTTTTCAGACATAAGGTCCGCCACCTGTTTTTCTATGAATGTCCCACAGAATGGCATTTGACTTTTTAGAGGTTAACAAGAAGAAAGCGTGTTTTTTTAATCAATTTAAAAACACATATACTTGAACAAATGCAAGTAAAATAAGTTTAATGCCCTAATGTGGAACACTCATTCGATTCCACATCTTTAAAGAGTAATATGACCTTTCCCAGTCTAACGATTGCGTCCTGGCCTGAAACTAGCTTCTATTTCAGCTGGAAGTCGAGAAGCTGATGACACTGAACAGGAATTTGCCGTCACCACCGCTGCGCTTCAAAGTTTAAACCTTTCAGACCATTTGGCAAACGTTTCGCCAACAACTTTGACATTTTGAGCGCGCCAAACGAACAGTAAATCTACAAAAAGGACAACATGTCACTTGTTCCATCCCAGCATTTCCCTCTGTGGAGCATTTGAGGGCGGATTAGACGAAAAGATCATTTACAAAAGGCATTTCCTGTAGCATGGGAAGCCACAGTCTTCTACAGTTAAGATTGCGTGTGGAACTAATGAGTACTTTCCTAATAAGTCAAAGTTTATGTTCCCTTTATAAAGCATACACAGCACAGGAAGGAAGTACACAAGGGCCAGTGGGTCTTCCAGTGGAACTCAGAAGTCTCAAGCCCTGGTTTAACCCGATTCAACTCATTTTTGCCTGGTTTAGACTATTAGTTTGTTATTTAGACCCAATATTTCACGTTTGATTATTGTTCCGACAATGGTTTGACCCCCAAAGTGCTCCTGTTTTAGTTCTATTTGTTTAGCTATAATTTAAAATGTTAGTGTAGCTTTTACAACTAAAAAAGTAAATAAAATAAATAAAATAAATAATTAATAAAATAGCTTTTTCTTGTACCTAGTCCTTTCACAATAATAACTATACTAGCCCTGTCTCAATAATAACTATACTATATCGTTCAATAAATGACCGAAAGACATATATTTAGGGCTCATCATTGACACCAACTAACAACAAATGTGTTTTTATTATTATTTTATTATTATTTATTATCTGTTTATTACAGCTCAAGTTTTTTGACAGGTTTTTGGGGGGATTCCCCTGCTCTCAGTGGCATGGAATAGTTTCAACATGATGATTTATGCCAATACTGTCTGTATCAACATAACAGTCTTCAAAATGTGTTATTGTTTCTACTAGAATAATTATGTTCTTTAAGGCAATGTTGAACTATTTTAGACCTATAAAATAGTTGTCCCATTTCGGAAAACTACCATCAATTAGAATCTAAATCTTGAAAAGCGAAACGACTTTCTGAAAAACAACATACCATAACATTGTACAGAACCACAACTAGTCCAACTCTAATGAAGTGCGCAGTACGCTACTCCATGCCTGTAAATGGACCGTGCTTGTCTGTCCCTTCCCCCCCCCCCTCCATTCCTCCCGTATTCCAATATAAAACAGCGATGACCTCACAGACGGGCAGGTAGCCAGCTCACTCGCTACGCCAGTCTCCGGGGCGCACTAAAACCGCACAGTACCATCAGAAAAGCCATATGACACATGCACGGGCCCCACCCCCTCTTTCGCTCTCTCCACTTCCACACAATAGATCGTAACGGGGAGATATGTGCCTGGTAACGGACGGACGGAACTCCACGGCACTGAATAGATATGGGAGTACGTGTGATAATGCGCTACTGTAGCAAAAGGGACGGTATAAAAAGAAATAACTAAGCGTGGAGTGACTCGAGACCGGTGACGTAAAGCTGAGCCGAGTCCGTCCTTGGACTGAAACGTTCTACTTAAGTCCAGCAACGAAGCTTGGACAACACGCAGACAATACTTCTTAGCAAGCAAACAACGAATTACCGTAAATTGAGATGTGACCTTGCCAGCGGTCTTATAGTTTGTGTTTTTGTTAAAGATTGTCATCGTGATCTCTCAAACGTCCGGTCCGGTAGCCATCATCAGTCTGGGATTACACGTCTTAGATAACTTTATTCATAAGCAAACAGCAATTAAACCACAAATCTCACCAACACCCACAATGTTGTTTTTGGATTAGTTGCGAATACGCCAACATTCGCTCGTCGTGCCAAATCGTGAACGGGGCATTGAGATTTATCGGTGTATTTTTCGATTTTTAAGCAGCTCCAGGGTTGCCAGATTTTCAAAGGGCAGCAAGCCACAAAAATAAGTAAATAAAATAAACAATTAGCTAAACGTTGTGTGTCACCACTGACTTTTATATATATATAAATGATGGTGCAAGACCCAAAAAAACACAACCCGCTACTCTACAACTTTCCCAGCGACTTAAAACACATAAAACACAATACAGAAGCAGACCTGGCAACCCCGGCTCTCACACGGCTCTCAACTTACAAATGCTTTCAACAAAATCCATTAGACATTTGACAATAAAAAGTGTTTTGAATAGAAATGAATTGCGATTATACTGTACATCTTGATCAAGTTAAGTTTGGCTTCTACTGTAAGAGTCATTGACAACATAATTTACCAGTACGTTGTCAGGGAAGTTCTCATGAAATCTAATTAAATGAAACAAGTTCCCTATTGTCACTGTCACATCACAATAGTTACCAAAACATTCCATGACCGTGAAGCTATTATTTTTTTTGGTCATCATTCAATTTTTGAGAAATTTGCCTTAAGATCGACGCGTGGTTTAGTCACTTGGCAATGTGACAAATGTTGGCCAACTCCTGCTCTGTTGCTAAGGTGTGGTAATGTGCGGATGGAGTATGAGAGGTCAAAGGGCAAAGGTCACACAAACAGAGTCGACGCGTTAGGTACTTAAGCTAAGAGGGCCTCCGTGGATTGATTGCAAGCGACAAACAAGTGATTGAAATGAAATGGACCTCTAAGTTTGCCGGTCAATGTGATTACTGTCGAGCACAGACGTTTAAGATGGCCGACTTATGGTCTAGAATTAATATTTAACTTAGAAACTGATCTGATAAAGTTGGAAAAAGAACAAAAACTTGCCGTGCAATCTTCAAAAATAATGATTTAATGTGCCATTTTTGCACATTGTTGTTTATTTTACCATTCCGTTCACTTTTCGTGTGGAACGCTCAACCTGCAGGGACATTTTAACACATTTCTGATGGATTGTAAAATAAATTATCATCTGATTGTTGGTATCTACGGAGAACATCGCCAATTCTGTCGATACCGACCAACAATGAACCAGGATTTTAGAAAGGATTTGAAAACACCCCGGACAAAATGGGGCCGACTAGGCGAAAAAAACTAGTAGCTTCGGCATTCTCCGGACCACGCCTCGGCAGCCAATCAGAGGCAAGCACACACATTTCCTCGACCAATCAGCGCAGCATGCAAATTTTCAGTAAACTGTAATGGTGGACTATGGTCAAATGCTTCCCGGCCCGATTTAATGATAATATTCCCTTTTTTTCTCAGATTTATTAATAAAATGGCCGTCCCTGCACTCAAAAATGCCCGTCCACATTTCAAAATACCCCGTCCAAAATACGGGAAGACGGGTCTCTATCTAAAAGCCTGCAATGAACCCTTCAGTTAGCTTTAAACAACTTGTACAGGTGCAAAGACTTGGCATCGCTCGTATTATCCAGCTTATTAGGCACAATAACCACCTCGGGGGGTAAACGACATCCAAGTTCAAGCCTATTTTGAGCAATATAGACCCCGTTATGGTCGACGGGTGCACGTCCGGGCAGCGGGGACGAGCGGGAACAGCAGCTGGGAAGTAGCAGAGCCGCGCCGGGACGACACTGCATCCGGGGCTGGTGTGTTGTGCTCCTACGCAGTATTATCATTACGTAACTCGCTCAAGAGAAGTGCAGCCTCATGCTCCATCTGTCCCATTAAGCCATATCCACAAAGAGGTATTTGGGACACGCTTTCAAGCCACTGCAAATATGGCCCCACTGAATGTGTGACGATTATTGTAATATTGATAAATGCTGGAAGGGTTTAAGAAGCGGCACAGAGCGTAATAGAGCCAGTTCTCAAGGGGAATGAGTGTTTAATATCTTTGTATGAGGAATGAAAACAATAAAAGCGACCTCTGGGGTAAAAATGCATTAAAAAAAACACAAAAGGAATTTCCACAGCAAAGTAATAAGTCATAACAGGTACTACTACTAATACTATTATGAGTCTACTTCTCCCCTTTTGCTTTTACTTTTGAAATTAAAGTGTAAATTTTATGGTGGAGGATATGCAATGGAGATGATATTGCTTTGCCTGTACATAATGCATGGTTTTACATTAAATTTAAGACTAAAATAAAGAAAAAACTAACATCTATAAATATATAAATGCTAGATAAATGGGTCTAGTGCCATATTGTGGGGCCTTGCAGTAAATTACATAGCACGCCAATTAAATTAAACCAAAAATGATGCAATACAGCCAACAATCCTGAACGTTGTTGTTAGAAATACTAGTAATTTGATCATTTCAGTGGCAGAAATGAATAAACAACCTTCATTCTACTTGTCAGTACCAATCAATTAGGTGACATCTGTGTATAGACTGATAAAAAGTGGCTGTGTATTACTAAAAGTTTGCTCACTTATAAATTACCTGCCAACTTTCCTTAACTGTTTAATTTCCCTGAATCTCCAGCCAGTTACATAATGATCAATATAATAAAGCGTTTATGGATCAGTCGAAGTACATTTTCTCCAATAGTGAAGCAGTTTAGTGCATACATAAAGTTTGTCTGGGATCAAAATTCAACTTAAACCCCCAATATTCAAAGTAACATCCTTATCAGTGGATCATAAGACAAAAGAGCGGGCAGATAAACACGCGTGACACTATATCACGCACTGATGAGTTCCTATTGTTGACGATCCCACACGAGCAACAACAGGAGCCCCCCATGTGAGCGGGATGGGGGGCTCCAAATGAGATGCTGCTGCGCCAAAACACGTCAATTTCCCCGTTAAACTTACAGAAATACTCGTTAAATACAGTTTGAGACGACTTGCCCGGACAACTTTGTACTTTACTCGTTCAACAAAAGCGCGTGACGTTTGTGTGAAAGTTTACCTCGCGTTTTGGAGTTCCACGGTCACTGTCCCAAACTTGTTGAGCCGTCTGGCGATCGTCGTAAAGCGGTCCAAACTGTCCCGGGTGTAGCGTCCTCCGGGTGATCACGCGCCGCGGGACTGTCAGTGCTCGGTGCGTCAAAAGCCGCTCGTCGCGTCCGTGTGGCGCACAAAGCAGGAGCGGCAGCGGCGGCGCCTCCTACTCGGCCGTGGCTCCGCCCCCTGCTGCCCGCAGAGACCGCCCCTCTCTCCGCGGGACAACACCGCCCCCTCCGCGGGAAAGCACCGCCCCCGCTGCGTCTTAAAGAGACAGTCACGTATTTATGAATCACAATAGAGCAGGCATGTCCAAACTACGGCCCGGGGGCCAAATGCGGCCCTTAGACCAATTTTTTTTGGCCCTCCGGCTTCCTGCTAAGTTGGCGCAAACAACAAATAGAAGTACATTTACTGTAAAATTGGAGAGATTCAAGCATTTTGATGTAAAACCAACTTAATAATAATGTTCCAAGTCTTACGAAAGGTGTAGAGGCTCATCAAAACTATGTCAAATGCAAAACTTCAAATTAATCACTTTTCAAATTTGACATTTGACATTTTGTCAGGTTGTTTGTGGCCCTTTGCTCCGTATAAGTTTCAAAATGCGGCTCTCGGTGAAAAAGGTTTGGACACCCCTGCAATAGAGGGACAACTTCAAACGACAAAGTCTGAAGAATAAAGTCAGGCGGTAATGCAACACTTGGATGCCAACTGCCATAAAACAACAACAACAACAACAAATGCAGCTTTTTTTATGACGCTTTCGGGTGATTTACGGTACGGCGCGCATCCGCTGGAGGTGATTTAGGGCCTTTAAAGTGCGTATGACTGGCTAATTTTGACTTTATTTAGTGTATTTATACCTGATGTGCATTTAATGTATAGGCTTACACCAATCAAGTAGGTATTTGTGGAGAAAACGTTGAAAAAACTATAGAAAATTACAGGAAGTGAACGAAGTGATAATCATTTGTAGTCATTCCAGTCATTGTGTATTCATAATTTGTCCATCAGATAAAAGTATTACACACATAAACAACATTTTTGACTCTCTAAACATTAATTCAACAAAACAAAGTGCTCTCATCTATTTATATTTGTTGAATTAAAAAAAAATGTGGCATTAGATGAGTTTTTGCCCAGTGTTTGCTGGGTAATTTCATCAATTACAAACAGGAAGTGAAATTATAAACCTAAAACATTTGTATAACATGTTTGGCAAACTTCAAAATATATTTCCACAAAAAGAACATCATAATAACATGATAAACAGCATAATATCATGGCATAATTAGAGTCTAATTAGTCTACTTTCTCATTTTTTGCCGGAATTAATCTTCCTCACCCACTGCTTACTTAATGTCCATCATAAACTAAATGCTTATTTCGTATGAAAAAGAGAGGACACACTGACTCCTCTCTGAGATTTTCAAACTGTTTCTGAGATCTTTCAAATCAGTTCCACGATTTCTATTTAATCTTCTTTTTGTCCCTAACTTTGCGGCAAGATTCTGCACCACATTTGGGCGAGTTTAACACTGCTTAACTCTATTAATTCCGAGTGCAGTCACGTGTTTTTCATGTGTCACGTCGATAGACACCCACCTGTAAATATCATCATGGTTTACGGACCACTCCACGGGCCAATTAGCACCACTGGCTCATATAGGCGGCTCTATTTAAGCGCTTCAGGTCCACATTTTAACGCAGACTTTGATGGCATATTCCCCCCGCCCGGGCCCCTGAATCGGTTATTGCTTCCTTGTGTGCCTGCGTGTTGCATAATAGCTACAGTTTGAATAGCCAGAATGAATCCGGGCCAACAAAGACGGTCTTTTGATGATGAATTGGGACAACTGCATGGAAACGCTGCTGAAATTACTCCCATTTCAAAGCCTGGATCACCCAAATTGCTGCAGAAGTGGCACATTTTGCTGGTGTGCAAGATTTCGGAGTCGGAAAATGTATCTTTACCATACGGACTTGTTGGAAGATATTGTCGAACACTTGGACTAACAATAACAGTGGTTTTAAAAAATATGCAAGATGTATCGTTAGTAAAAGCGAAAGTAGAATCAGAAATAGTATTGTTGTAATGGCAGTAATCAAACAGGAGCATACAACTGTTTAATAATTAGTATAAATAGTGTTCTAGCAAAAATAATTAAATATATGAATAGTTTTTTTTTTTGTATATTTTATAGGCACAATATAAAACATGCATATTTACTGTAAATGAAATGTATACAATCTTTACATGAGAAGAAAGGGCTCAAAGTGAAGAAGAGAAGACGAGTCCTGATGGAGTTAAAGTTAAAATTTAAAAAGTTAAAGTAATCAGCTCAAAATTTAGAAGTAGATCCAAGAAAAACTACAAGTGTTATATTTAATTCATGCACAAAATTTACATTAAAAGTACTCATAGGAATAGATTTATTTATGACAATAACAGTGACATTCACAGTACTACAGAGATCATATCCTGATTTTGACAGATCTGACTGGTAATTTTGCCTTATAGTACTAAGTAATGACTTGATGTAAGGTGAGTTTAAAGTTGTATTTGTAGTAATTGAGCTACTTGTATCATATTTTCAAATACTCGCACTAGAGTTATAGTAGTGACGCCCGATACTTTTACTTCTTGTTTAAAGGTGTACTGTGTATCTTTTATAACAGGGTCTGTCACCTTTTCCCTATGAAGATGTTTTTTGCTTTGCCTGAAATTAAACTCAACTGTTTGTTAATGATTCTAAATACAGGTCACCTCTCCACAGATCTGACTTCCGAGAAATGTGCCTTTCTTTTGTTTAAAATATGCGTGTATTTTACGTAAACGATGCTGTATATCTATCACAAACTCAAAATAAATGCAGTCAATCAAACTTGGCCAACATTCCGGGTGGAGCAATAACATCTCCATGGAGACAAGTAGGTGGTGGACCCTCCTTTTAAAGTAACACGCACCTTTAAATACAACTCACAATAAATAAGAATACCAATATTTACTACTAGAGTACTTTTTCTGGAGTATTTCTCTTGAAAATGAGTTTAAATGCTCCTTCTTTATACAGTACTTGAAGGCCAGAGCATTTAGGGAATAATAACGTCAGTCTTGCTAACCTTTGAAGCCTCGTATTACCTCTTAGTTCAAACCCTCTCGCCACCCTCAGTGTATTTCCGCTCAAATGAGGCAATTAAATCCGCTTTTTTCTTCCCCTTCCTTCCACCTCCTGTTTGAATCCTTTAATTTCACAAGTGCGGTTCTCAGAGCTCATCAGGCCGATAGGACCCTGGGCACCTCCCTTTATGCCAGGGACCACCAGCTCACTCTCTATAGTGCCGTCGACGCGAGAGGCGCGGCGGCCGGGGAGGAAATGAAGGTTTTTAGCCGTACCTTCTGTCAGAGAGAGAAATTTCCCATGTGTTTTCAAAAAAGGGATTAGCGTTTGGATGTTCCAATTCCCCCGATCCGCCGCAGCTCATCTAATCTGCGCCTCCCGCTCGGTTGTGTTCAGTAGGTTAGCGCCGGATCCACTCGACTCTTATCCAATTAGCATCCAACGCTATCGGATTCACGGTGCGCAGGCGGCTAAGGTGATACTTTTACTTGAGTAGGTTTTGGAAGAGGGGGAAAGTAATGTCAAGTAGTCTCTAAACTTAAATGTTCAGTTTAGTGAGCAATGGATAGCTGTGGTTGTGGTTGTGGTTGTGGTTGTGGTTGTGGTTGTGGTTGTGGTTGTGGTTGTGGTTGTGGTTGTGGTTGTGGTTGTTGTTGTGGTTGTTGTTGTGGTTGTTGTTGTGGTTGTTGTTGTTGTTGTTGTTGTTGTGGTTGTGGTTGTGGTTGTGGTTGTGGTTGTTGTTGTGGTTGTGGTTGTGGTTGTGGTGGTTGTGGTTGTTGTTGTTGTTGTTGTTGTTGTTGTTGTTGTTGTTGTTGTTGTTGTTGTTGTTGTTGTTGTTGTTGTTGTTGTTGTTGTTGTTGTTGTTGTTGTTGTTGTTGTTGTTGTTGTTGTTGTTGTTGTTGTTGTTGTTGTTGTTGCAGTTTTATCCGTGGAAGTGGTAGTTTATTGTTGATTTAGATATCCATTAGCATTGGTAATGTACTGGGTTTTGGAGGTTGTTTACATGAAAAAAGTAATAAAAAATGATTAAATAAAATCATAATTGTAAGCAAATATTCATGACTTTTACAATCAGCCACATGAATAACAAAAACAGTTACATTTTACACAAATACAGACAAACTCGCTACTTGTTGATTTGAAGTTAACAAATGACAAATTAGACGACTCATTGAACTAAAATGCAATTAAGATAAATACATTTTGAATTTTGCTGCAAATTTCAAACATTTCATCACAGAATAGAATATTTTTTAGGTTTATAATGTCATTTTTTAGGTTTATAATGTCACTTCCTGTTTGTAATTGATGACATCACACTAGAAAATTAACCCTGGGCAAAATCTCATCTAATGTCACTTTTTTTCATTGGACAATTAAAAATATTATGATTTAGAGAGTCAAAAAAGTTGTTGTGTTTTTGCGTAAATTATGCATACATTTTGACTGGAATGAGTGTCCCTAGTGTGTCCCTACCAATTTTTTTACGTTTTCTCCACAAATACCTACTTGATTGGTGTAAAACTATAATTTAGATGTACAACAGTTATAAATACACCAAATAAAGCCAAAATTAGAAAATCATAAAATCCATAGGCACTTTAAAATATCTTTGAAATATCTGTAGTTGGAGGATTAGCCCACAAGAACGAAAACAAATTTTGGCTATAATAAAATCAAAGTTATCTGCAGTTGTTGGTACTACTTGCAGTATTTGGAGTAGTAGAAATTACTGACAAAGAATATTAGTTGTAAAAAGCACAGTCAGTGATGCTTTTGTGAACTTTACGTGGAATTCTTACAAAGTGTGAGCACACAAACTTCCTTAAAACCTTCTCAGACGTGCTCACTTTTCAGCACAGATTGCCTTCTTAAAACCCTTAACGCACAAAGTTCAGCTTTTGTGGACTGGACAGCTCCTTTACACGCCAAATTGTCTTTTACAGATCACAAACTTCATGTGGAAAATCACGTACGACACACTTTATGCACGCTTTATAAATGAGACCCCCGACCTTTAACGTTGCTTCGTGGAATCACCTTCTTTCATGCTATACTGTTGATTACAATATTCTGAAGTAGTAGTAAAGTAGTAACATGTCCATGGAGATTAACACAATCGTTAACCTAATGACGACGCTGTACTTTTGCCCGAACGCAAATCTGAAAGCGCTCGTTCCGCGTGCGACATCTGATAAAACAACGTGGCGTCTCGTGGCTCACACCCCGATGCGACGGTGACGACTGTGGAGAGGCAGAACGGCCCGAGGAACAAATAATGAGCTAATGAATAGCGGGTTTAAGAGCAGCCGAGGACAAGTCACAGGGGCACATTTGTAACCAGATAACAGGATTTCACAGCGACTGCACTCATCCAATTTATCCTCACCCGCAGAACGGTATAAGGCTAGCTGTAATTTTATCAACTGGCGCTAGCAAATGTCAGGAACGCTGGCATTTTGCATCGTAAAATAGCTGGATTTATGTGTGAGAACTACTGCTTGAAATGGAGTAATTTGCGAGGCTTTGGACCAAAACAATGTGCTTTTTTTTTCATGGACGATAAGACTTCAGGAATTTTTAATTGCTGTGTTTAAAATGACAGGAAAATGTTAGCTTTCTGGCGTAAATGCAACTCATTCAAAAGGTCAAAACACATCCTTTAAAAATTTGTTATGAGTTACCCATATTTTCCGGAGTATAAGTCGCACTGGAGTATAAGTCGCACCAGCCAAAAAATGCATAATAGAGAAGAAAAAAACATATATAAGTTGCACTGGAGTATGAAATGCAGTTGCAAATGTGAAAATAACAAATAATATCACATATAAGTCGCGCCGGAGTATAAATATATAAGTATAAATATAAGTATAAGTCGCACCCCGGCCAAAACTATGAAAAAAGGTGCGACTTATAGTCTGGAAAATACGGTACTTTCAATGTTGAGTCTGTTTCACTCAAAGAGATTGTAGCAATCGTGATGTTGGTTTGGTTACGCAGTTGTACAGTTGCTTACCTTATGTACTGCATTCTTTTGAAATTGCACGTTGTTTCTCGTTGGTGTAGCGGAGGGTAATGCATCACTTATGTTCCAAACCAAAACCAGCTGGGTACGTGCTCTTCAGTGTGGTATCCAACTTCCTGTTCCCCCTTTTCATTCACAGAAACATTTAACAATAAAGATTGGGACTGATTTGTCGTACTTCACTGAATTGAGTCTAATTGTAATGGATATCTTAAGATGTTAAAAGTGTTTCGATGCAGATGTTATTGATTTTCTGGAATATTCCACAGTATGGTATTCAACTTTTTTTTTTTCTTTTTTTTTTTTTAAATCTCCATGGAAACAAGCAGGTGATGCGAACAGGCAAAGTTACAGATTTGTTTTGCTTGTTTTTAATTTTTTTCTTTTTGTTTCACATTAAAAAAAAAGAAAAAAAGGGCAGGACTTGAGAAGAAAAACCCTAAATGGATCAGTTTAAAAACAAGTTTTAAGAAAAATAAAGCGTCCTAAGAAAAGAAAGGTTAAGGCAGACAAGGTCCAAAATAATAAGAGTCCCGTTTAGCCTAGATTTTTTCAAATTTGTCCATTTCCAAGTTGAGTACGTGTGTGTGTTTTTTTCCATTCCGTGTGTCAGTTCTGGTGTCGGCCCAGTCCTTAGTCATCACTGCAGTTTGTGTCCTCCTTTTTTTTGTGCTTGCCCTTTTCCCAGCAGTTTCGAGGCCCAAATACATAGTTGTGAAATTGAGTGGGATGGCGATGTCTCCTCCGCAACTACATTTTCTCCAACATTCAGCCCCTCCCAGTGAGTAATGATCACTTGGTGTTATAAAAAAAAAAAAAGGGAAATCTTTCTAAACATGAGACTTTGTAGTCCTCCATTGTGATGTATACATTTTCCCATTCCTCGTCCGTCAGAACAAAACTACCCTCTTTTTCCTATTTCATTTGAATGTATTTGGTAGATTGGCTGTCCAGGTCATTAATGCATTTATATATATTATTCCCATTGAAAGTTCTGATTTGTTTGCCTCAACAACGATTTCAGTATCATAACCATTGCTTCGTTTCGTCTTATTTGAAAATAGCTTTAAAAGTCACGTAAACCGAAGGATTCGTTCAACATATCGAAGCTTTTCATTTGATTTTGGTGAAAAAAAATCATTCTTTTGACGGCCAAGTTTTAAATCTCAGGTCGGTGCAAGGTCGACACAGAGACAGGGTCGGTGCTATTCGTCAGTTCTTTTACAGTTTTTCTTTTCATTATAAAACATCATAAACCACAAAACTGTTCAAAGAATTTAAAGTTTTAAATGTGTTTTTTTGCTCTTAAGTTTATGGGACACTTTGAGGTGGACTGTTGTTTTTCGACAGGCAAAAAGAAAAAGACGACGTTGTTGCAGACGAGGCGAACATTGAAAAATAATTTATTTCAGAAATGTACTGTGTTCATATATTCATTCAGACTCTGCATGATAAGCGTTTGATACAATGAAATCACCTCACAGAGAAAAGAAGTCGATGGTCTTATATTTTTTTTTTCTTTTTTTCTTCTTCCATTTTTAAGCGTTTGAAGTCTAGAGCGCACCACTGAGTCTTCACTATAGCAAGTACGAGCGCGCCGGGACCGTGACCTGTAGGCGGCGCTACTCCGGGCAGGTTTACAATTGCAGCGGGACGTCATATTCGAAAACCAGCCACACGATGAATGACCTGTAAATCTCCGCCGCTCCCGACACGCGCTCTTTTCACTAGCGTACGTTAGCATTGTGGAGTGTACAGTGATTGATTACACGAAAAAGAGGGAGAAAAGAGGTGAGGCGTTGGATGACATCATCTCTCGGCGTGAAAAAACAACCACAGACCCAACACTTCGCTTTGAGTGCACGGTAAGCGGACAGCTACACCGTGAGCAACAAAAGCGGCGGGGAAAAAAATCCTCGGACACGATCGAAAGTTTTGAGATTGGCGGTCCGTCCGGGAGTCGTTAGGCGTGGGCCGGGCTGAAAAAAATCCCCTTGTAACATCGGATCGGACGTCAAAAAACATCTGCTTGTCCTTGTAGTTTCTGATACATAAATACAGTTAAAGTTGCGGACTCGTATGAAGGCATCATTGTACCACACTCACGACGACACGTTCACCGAGCAGATATACACCACTTTCATATATCCGCTGGCTCCTTCGGGCCCCGCACACAGTCACTGACATTTGACCAGCGTTAATCGTCAGGCTTGAGATGTGTGTGTGTGTGTGCTTGAGGCCAAAGAGCGGTTACCACGGAAACCCATGATTAGATCCTCATTGTCCGGCGAACAAGTCTGAGTCTCCCGGCCAAGACCTTTTAAAATTGTTCGATTTGGCATTATCCAAGAGTGTCATGACCTTTTTTTTTCTTTCTTTTTTTTTTTTTTTTACAACCGTGTTCGTATTTAAATCCAAGCAAACGTCTCTTTTGTTCTCCACAATATGGCTCCATCCGACGATTAGAGTCCATTGAATCCTGGAGGCAGGGACGGCGCCTAAGACTTCTATGTATACCTACTATATATAGTATATATTTGTACATTTATATACTTGTGATTCAGATTGGTGCCACTTTGTACAGAATCTAACATAACCCTTAGAATGAACAAACAAAAGAAGAGAAAACAAACTCATGCAAGACCAAAGTGAAAGTGAAAGTAAAAAAAAAAATGAAATGTCGCTATTACAAACTGAAAAATTCAAACTCTACAGTGAAAAGTGTGGCACAAAAACTAGGCTGATAAATCTACTGCTTGAGACAAGAAGTGGGCAATATATCAAAATTGAGATAATATCATGAATTTTGTCTTGAAGATATGCAAAATTTGAATATCGAGTACGTGGTGCATAATATCGTTCCACTTCAAAAAAATATCAATATATTCACGTTTCTCCATATCGCCCACCCCTAGTTGAGACAAAACGTAAAAAATGACAAAAATGAAGATAGCTATATCTAACAAAGGCAAATGACTTGATTGCGCTGACTTCCCAAAGACATTCCTCGACATTCCCGCAAACCTACATGTCCACATTGACGCTCTTCAAACAAAGGAGGAGAAACCGGCGATGGGCGCCCGCGAGCCGGGTGCTAGGCTGCTGGGTGGCCTGTAGAGGGTGCTGTGCTGGCTGGGCGGATTGGCGCTCTGCTGGGACGGCGTGGGAGTCCGGCTGCCTTTGGGTCTAAAGAGGGTGCCCTGACCCTGAGGCTGCCCCTGGGCCTGCTGCTGGGGCGGCGGCGGGGTGGGGGAGCTGAGCTGGGGCGGCAGCGGCGGCAGGGGGGGCAGAGGCGGGGGCGCGCAGTGCTCCGGCTCGCCTGACTCCGACTCGGTGTAGCTGTAGGCCTGCGCTCGCGAGATGCCCTTCTGTTGACGGCGCCACGAGTTGTAGTAGGTCGGGTCGCTGATGTAGTGGTTCACGAAGGAGTGGGTCTTCTGGCGGTTGGGGTCCACCTCGTACTCGCTGTCGCTCCCCTGTGGACAAAAAAGGAAAAAAAAAAGAATAGTTTGAGACAGCGTTATAAGCAAAGGGTTATGTGTATTCAGGGTTTTCATATGGGACAGTTAGAAGTGCTACAGCTAAGCCCAAAGAGTTGTCTTGGTCATCCACGTGAAAGTCACGGACCAAATGAACGATGGTCAGGTAAAAGGATTGAAATAAGGAAGAATTCTGACTGGAATTGTAAATAAAGTTTAAAAAAAAGAAGAAAAAAAGTAAACTAGCAACAATAAAAGAAAGAAAAAGAAATACAAAAAATCTAATAAAATTGAAAAAATAAATAAATAGTAATATAATTGAAATATCAAAAAAATTACTGAAAAGCAACAAAAAAAATTAAAATTATTGAAATGCTAAAAAAATACAAATTGAGATAAAAAAAATGCAAAAAAATTATATTCAAATGCAAAAATAAAACTAAAATTGGAATACAAAAAATGACAATTGAAAAGCAAAAAAATAAAATAAAATGCAAAATAAAACTAAAATTGGAATACAAAATAATAATAATTGAAAAGCAAAAAAAATAAAAAATTCAACCGCAAAACAAAACTAACATTTGTATACAAAAAAACAAAAATTCATGCGCAAAAAATAATATTGAACTGCAAATAATAACATTCCATCAACCTGTTTTGGGCTTAACTGTATGAATGCAAATGGACATGAGGTTATTGATACTTTCCGTTGAATCACACACATTTTTGGACACAGACATGCACACACGTCTCACATTTACTACACAACACGAGCACACATGGACACCGAATGGAGAAATGATGTAAACATGGACTCAAACTGGAGCGTGCACTGCAAACTGATCCATCATCTACGGGCTGAAAGGGGATTTAACCCTAATTACCCCTGGAACATGTCACTACGGGCAATACCTCTGCATCCAGCAACATGGAGGTTTGCTATGGGGATTTTACATGGGAGTCTAAATATACAGGGAACTACTAAATACTGTATGGTTTAACATTGAAAAGCAGGCAGCCACGAGAACCTCACCAAATGCAGTGGTAGTGTATGTAGGCCACCTGTCCCATATGAAAACACCAGCGCCTCCTATGGGTGGACAAAACAATGGGGTTTACAGTACAGAATACGTTTTTTTTAAAGAAGTGAGATCATGACTTTAGGCATTAAAAAATATACTTATATACAGTAAGTAACTAGTTTCATATGGTGTGTCGCTGCTGAACAAGCGCTAATGAGACGCGCTTATATTGAGATACGCTTGTTTTGGGCCTATTTTGGGGAAACATACGGACTGAAAAAAGGCACAAAAATCACCTCTTTCATGACGTCGCAAGTGCCATTCCAAAAATAGAAGCCCAAAGTTGCTATAAAGATGCAGACCAAGAGGGCGAGGCCAACAGTTAATTCTGAAACATTTTCTTCACTCTTCAAAATCGAGTACACACCCTTTAATTTTATACGATTGAACCCCATTTTCCAATTTTCTGCCAAAAATAACCCAACTTTAAACACAATTACATAATCTATTTCAGTTGACCAGTCAGTCGTCACAATCTTTTGCTAATTAAATTCCACAAAACCGTTTTTCGAATGAAGTTCATCCTTAAAGTTAATTGTAAAACGTGTCTTTGTAGATTTGTAGCTTCTTATTTCATGCCTTAACGCTCGCTAAAGTTAATTTGGTTTCCATTTCACCCTGGCGCGCACCGCTGGCACGTCCTGACCCTCCACCTTGCTGCAGGCAGCAGCTGAAACGCTATTGTATTCGTGTCAAGTAACATTCCATCTGTCAAAGCAAAAGCACGGCCAGGGCTCAACACTCGGACTAAAGCGCCTCACGGTCAACTATCTTCGGCGAAAATAAGAGGCTAATTGTTGATTTGGACACAGATTACGTAACATTTTACGGGCTGGTGAAAAGTTTCCTCACTACACGGCTCTTTGGATCAGAAATTGCTTTTCAAGTTTTCATCGGTTCATTACTTTGGTTTGCAGGTGCTCAGCATTTTCTTTAAAGTGGACATTTAATGCATTTGTGTGGCTTTAATTTCCGTTTAAACATGCTTTTGGGATTAGTATTTCCATTTTTTTTAACTTAATATAATGTCTACATTTGGAAAACACGCTTCCATTGCACCTTTTGTTTCCATGAGCTATTTCAGTGTTGGAGCGGTGTCCAGAGGGAACGAAAAAATGAAATAAAATGATTAAATGAAGCACTTAGGCAACATGAAACCTATGTTAATGTGCCATTGTGAACACAGTTTGACCCATGAAAGAGTTTGGTGTTTATGGACTTAAAAACTGCTTAGGAGAAGTCTAGATTTTTTAGAAAAATCCAGGGAAAGTTCAAACGGAGTGATTTGTGAGCGTTTAGAGAATACAACCTTGTAAACAAGATTAATGAAACATCCCAAATGAAGCAAAATGCAACTTTTTGATGAGGGAACAGTGTTATATCATAGTTAAAAGCTCATTTTAACACATTTGCATAGTATAATGTTCACTACAAGTATTCTTTGGTTGTATGGTAAAGTAAACGCACCTTAATCGAAAAGTAGTACGAGTTTTCATCAGGTAAAGAAAGTTTTCCCCAACAATCGTCATATTTAAACAGCAATTAGAGAACATTTGTCGAAACGCAGCACCGGGTAATGAAAAGAATGATTAAATGAAGCACTTAGGCAACATGAAACCTATGTTAATGTGCCATTGTGAACACAGTTTGAACCATGTTAGAGTTTGGTGATGGTTTATGGACTTAAAAACTGCTTAGGAGAAGTCCAGATTTTTTAGAAAAATCCAGGGAAAGTTCAAACGGAGTGATTTGTGAGCGTTTAGAGAATACAACCTCGTAAACAAGATTAATGAAACACCCCAAATGAAGCAAAATGCAACTTTTTGATGAGGGAACAGTGTTATATCATAGTTAAAAGCTCATTTTAACACATTTGCATAGTATAATGTCCTGTAAGCGCACCTTAATCGAAAAGTAGTATGAGTTTTCATCAGGTAAAGAAAGTTTTCCCCAACAATCGTCACATTTATACAGCAATTAGAGAACATTTGTCGAAACGCAGCACCGGGTAATTACACTTAAATGCAACAATTTGTTACATAAGTTACAAAAATACAACTTCGCGACTTGCTCGGAACTACGTGAACATAGTACGGCAATACGGCTAAGATTTAATGAGTACAAGATGGTCTGAAGCTGGGCAGGGTTCCAGTGCATGTCGCTCCGTAAATAAACGTTCACATTCATTTGTTTGTCCGTTTGTTTCCAGGTTTGATTGTTGATTGCTGGCAGTCTCTCGGGACAACTTCTCCTGCGCTGCACATATGTGATGCATATGGCTCTGGGCTCAGGTTTCCTCTTCATGTGTCCCCTATGCCAGTCGCCTATACACACTCTTTCTATAACTGAGCAGGAGAAGCTCTGTCAGATCCTATTAAAGTTCAGTCAATGGAAAATATGTGCTGTCTATTTTGTGAACTTTTATGCCGTCTCGCTTTTTCCTTCCACCTTAATGAATTTCTTTCTATTGCCACGTTTGCATAAGGATTGGACTGAGTTTTGACATTACTCACCACGGCAAGATTACAATGTATTTATGTCAAATATCACTTCCTGGACATTCATTTTACTTTATCATACAACCAAAGTATACTAGTAGTGATATTTTCTCTGATAGAAGACGTTTGTGTCAAGAACTTTCAACATACAATTATTAGAAATAAAGGTATTTTATTCTCTACAACAACATCTACTATATAAGATAAACCTTTATTTGTACCGCAATGGGAACATTCAACTTGCAAAGTACAAGAACAGCAGGAGACTAAACATTTGCAACTAAAATAAAGAGACATTTAACTTAGAGACTAAACCAGGACTAAACCAGGACTAAACCAAGACTAAACCAAGACTAAACCAGGACTAAACCAGGTCCAAACCAGGTCCAAACTAGGACTAAACCAGGACTAAACTTGAAACTCCAATCCATTCACTAATACTACTATAAATACAACTACCAAAATACTACTAGAAATACTATTATAGCTACAATACTCCTACTTACACTCTAACAAATAAAAACTACAACTTCTACTTTGTCAAACAAAGTTTGACGATCGACACAATGCAAAACTACACAAATCACTCTACTCCTACTACTCCTACAACTATTCCTATTACTCCTACTACTCCTACTACTCCAACTACTCCTCCTACAGCTACTACTACAACTATTCCTATTACTCCTACTACTCCAATTACTGGTACTACTCCTACTACTACAACTACTACAACTATTCCTATTACTCCTACTCCGGTATATGAGTATACTACTACTCCATCTACTCCTACTCAGTGTCGTAGTACCCGAGACCAGCCTGGAGACCTATCTTGTCTTGGTCTTGAGAGTTCTTAGACTCGTTCTTGTCTCTCACTCGAAGGTAACGGACTCAGACTTGTCTCGACTCTGTTCAGTAGTGACTGGAGGATGTAACCAAGCCCATTTAAGACAGTGAGATTAAGCCTCGTTTTGCATGACCGTTAAGATTGTCATAATCCTAAAAATAAAAAATATTTGGGCTCCGTCTGGTCCTGGGCAATGTCTTAGTTTGGCGTGTTTTTACAATTGGTCTTGACTTGGTCTCGATCTGTCTTGGTCTTGATCTTGATTAGTAACTACTACACTAACACTACTAGACGTTGCAGTACTGTGAGTTACAACTACTACTAATTTACATTTGCAACCACAAGGAAATAAGAGATCAAAGTACGTACTCTTTCAGTTTGGATTTACCTAGAACTTAAATAAAAACTACAAGACTACATCTAATCCTCCACAAGCAGTGTTTGTCCTCGTTTCTCTGCATGTAATAATAAAGAGAGCTACTTTCAAATACTCGACGCCCACGAGAGTCCCATCGTGCCTGTGAATTTAGCGACACTGCACTACAAGGCCGACGAACAAGAAGAGCTGATCTACTCTGAGTTTTCTTACCTCACTCGAAAAGAATTAGCACGGCAAAGAGAGAGACGAAGCACTTACGCATGAGAGCGACCCAAGTGTTTACACAGAGAGTGTTTGTCCTCGTGGAACGCAGATGTCGGGCCCTCCAATCGCCCTCAAATCGCCCTCCAAACACAGAGTATGGACCAAAACCAGTGTTGGAAATAGATGCAAAAGACAGGAGATGCAAATGTGGCTCCCTGCTTTCATTTTGGTTGTTGTAATTCAGAAATAAAATGTTTTAAATGACACTTTTGTTCATACAATTAGAATATGCATCACTTTTTTATTATAGAGCAAATATTTCTACTGAACAACCTTATTTAAAGGCTTGTACCGATATTTAAAAATTGTACAAGATTGGATATTTGGCATAACGTTTATTATTCATTGTTCGATCCCAATGTTGGCACAGCAAATGTATTACTATAATAGTTCATTTACAAAAATAGATCTCTCTTTTCTCTCAAAAAATTCTCTCAACTTTATTTTTTCTTCCGATACTCACAAGTTAATAGCTTGTTAACTTGTTATTTGCTCGAGTTGAGATGGAATTTTTAAATAAACTGCCAGAAAAAAAGTAAATTGTAAGTTTTTGATCATCACAAGTTTGGAGTTATAGGATTAATAAAATGATAAGCAAACGGCAGAAGAAAAAAAACATTTATAAGTTTCTTCCTGATCATTTTCTCTCACTTTAAATAATTAGAAAAATCCAGAAATCAGTTTCCACGTACACCAAGATCTGATTATTATCCAACTCGCACATTCACCACATGAAAATTAGAACTAAACCAGGACTAAAGCTGCAACTAAACCAGGACTAAAGCTGCAACTAAACCAGGACTAAAGCTGCAACTAAACCTGGACCAAAAAAGGACTAGAACAGCACCAAACCAAGTCCACATCAGAAATAAAATAGGCTAAATTTAAAGACAAAATGTAGTCCGATCTCTATCCAAAAAATATACTAAAATATACCCTCACAAGAATAAACTTTGACTGTTGTTGGCTTTAGGTAACTGTCTTATTTACTTATTAATTTGAATTTTTCACTTATTATAAAGTCATATGTTTAATTATTAAGAAATGTTGACTTACTAAGAGTGTTGGTTAGTTTTTACAGTCTTAAGTCAATTTGAAAATGCAATATTACTACTACTATAGTAATGCAGTGATTTTAAGATGGTCCGTTAAATGCAATGCTTATTTGTTCCAACCCAAACCCAGACACTGGAAGAAGAATGATGAATCAAGAAGACATCCAGCAAAAAGTCAAAACTTTTCACAAAACAGCTCAATAAATGGTGAAAATTATGATTTAGGCCGCATCAAAATCTAACTAAATGTCCAGAAAGACGCATCTCCACCTGGCCTGTAGAGGCACTGTGTACAATATCAGCCACAGGAATGACAGGGAAACATGAGGACCTGGAGCGGGATTTAGCGCTGTTTGGATGAATTCTTTTGGCTTTTGCGGATCACTCAGGGTAAAGAAACTGTGATCAAAGTCTCAGCTGTTTATATAAAGACTCTGAAAGGTATGACATCATCACATTTACTCGCTTATGACTGGACGTAAAAGCCGTTTTAAGCCATTTATCTTTAAAACAATGGTATTTTTGTAAGCATAATCACTGAAAACGGTTATATATTTTCACGTGATAATCAATAATTATAACTAAACCAGACTTTGACCTGCTCCTGTTATTTTCACGTCTTTTTGCGAATCATTTGTCACGTCATCGATCTCACACGGGAGCTTCTTTTGATCCTGACTCACTTCACGGTCACTTCCTGGTTCTGTCCCGCTTTCTGGTTCGCCCCCTTCCGAATAAATATCAATAATTCATGTTGCGCTGCTGACTACACGCGATTCCCCTTCAAATCCAATGAGACAAATTCAAGTCGGCCTTGTTTATGACATAAAATTACACGCTCGCACCAGCCAATGCAAACACTTGGATGGCAGCCAGTGGAAATAGATGTCTCTACAGTAGGACAGGGCTGTTTGGAGGTGAGCCACGCACCGCTCGCTGCTTCCACTCATTACGAGCTAATTACGAGCGCCGAATGCTCAGGGAAAAACAGCCTTAAGGCACGAGATGCGGCGCCGCGGAGGAGCCTCGGGGGGAATCTGCTCCAATTTGCACAAAACCAAGGGGGAAGATGGACACCAGTATTGTAAGCATTCGATTACAATACTGCCTGTGAAACGGTGTTCAATTGGGCTGAACAAAAGTGAGAGAAATCAAGTCAATTAAGTGGTTTTTATACAAACAAGATTTAGTTGTCAGCGATGAGTTCCACGCGTGAAACAACGAGGATACAAAGATGAGGGACGTACTTGGAACAAATGAGTTGAGTCAATTTAGCATTAGTTAAAGAGTCAAAGAGCTCCGCAAATTGTTTTACGTGAATGTTTAGTGTGCCTCAAACTGAACACCGCAAACCCGACCAGATGGACAAATATCGTGAGGATTCAGGTAAATAAAAGGTGCGCACGATAAATATTCCAAAACTTATGTTCCAGCTCTAATTTATTAACATAGGGGTTTATTATGGCAGACCTAAAACTACCACTATTTACTCAGACTACTCCAACAGCTACAACTACAACTATAGTACAACTACCACTATTTACTCAAACTACTCCAACAGCTACAACTACAACTATAGTACAACTACCACTATTTACTCAAACTACTCCAACAGCTACAACTACAACTATAGTACAACTACCACTATTTACTCAAACTACTCCAACAGCTACAACTACAACTATAGTACAACTACCACTATTTACTCAGACTACTCCAACAGCTACAACTACAACTATAGTACAACTACCACTATTTACTCAGACTACTCCAACAGCTACAACTACAACTATAGTACAACTACCACTATTTACTCAGACTACTCCAACAGCTACAACTACAACTATAGTACAACTACCACTATATACTCAAACTACTCCAACAGCTACAACTACAACTATAGTACAACTACCACTATTTACTCAAACTACTCCAACAGCTACAACTACAACTATAGTACAACCACAACAACTACTGTTACTCCTACTTACTACAACTAATGGTTTTATATGGTTATATAACTACGATAATTACTACTGTCATCGACTTATGGTTCAATAAATATTAGTTGGAACAATATTTTTCTGGAATCAATCAGTGTACATTTTCTTATCTTATCTTCTTTGCACTACTTGACTATTTATACTTTTTAAGCAACTTCTACGACAAATTATGGATATGTTGCAACTCATGTTACACAGCTAATGTACATGTAGATACAGATACTGGAATTATGCAGCTTTAGAGTTATTGTGTCCGTGGCATAAAGCTGTTTAATTATTGCTAATCGTGATATTTTGATGTAGCAATAAATCGCACTTAATAATGTGTTAACGTGACAGTTCTACCTGCTACTACTCATGTCATACTTGTGTTTTTCTTCTTATTTTGGCACAGAAGTCGTCCCAAAATACGTTAAGTATTTGTAAATTATTTAGGGACGACTTGAGCATACCAATTTCACAAAAACTGTGTTAAAACAGGTAATATTGTGTTTTAGAAGGAAGCATGTGTCTCTATGCATTGACTTTTTACCTTGAGCCAGGATACTTCATAGTCTGCGATGAATTCTTTATGTATACCAATTTGGGAATGTATAAAGTATTAGAAAGTTCTGGGGGATTCCGTGAGAATATTTTATGAAGGCAGGTGGATCCGCATCTAAATAATACATGTCCTTAGCCAGGGGCAGATGTCTTAAACCGCGAAAATCAATGTCAGGAGAAACGCCGCCATCACTTTCAACCGCGTCTTTTATTGCCTCCGCTGAGAAATGAGGAAAAAATGTTGTTCTAATGAATTTATTTGCTGGATTGCATCAACAACCTGCTGTATGGACTGAGACAGCAAAACTTTAGTGCAATTTTCTCAATGGAGCGCGCTGGCTCCAACAGCAAAGCCGACGTGTTTATGTCTGCTGGCACTCTGCATCGCTCCGGCTTTGATAAGAACCTTAAACAACCCGACTCCCAAACTTAATCACTATAAATGCAAGGTGTCAAGGAGGTGTGACGATGGGTAGTGAGTTGTGCTTAATTATGTTTATGTTGTCATACTGTGCCGTTTGTATCACAGTTATTATTTATTATGATGACTTTTATTATTCTGATTATTATGGTTGATATTATTATTTTTTTTTTTATACTTTTTTCATAGTTTTGGCCGGGGTGCGATAAGATAAGCCTTTATTTGTTCCATAATGGGGAAATTCCAGACTTATACTTATATACTTATACTCCGGAGCAACTTATAGGTGATATTATTTGTTATTTTCACACTTGCAACCGCGTTTCATACTCCAGTTCTTCTCTATTATGCATTTTTTTGGCTGGTGCGACTTATACTCTGGAAAATACGGTATTATGATTTTATTCCTTTTTTTTTATCTTGCTCTCTGGTCGTGTTCCTTGTTCTGTGTATGTTTACATGTAAAAAAAAAAAAAGAGATTAAAAAATAAACAGAAATCACAAAACCTTCATTTCCATTCATTCGATTCAACAATTTCGTGCTTAGTGATTCGCCAGATGGAAAACCAAATCTATCGGACCACACTGGCACACTTTATTTGACATTGCCAGCGTGACAGGCGTCTCCGGGACGGGCACATCGCTTTTAGATTGACTGTCCCTAGACGTCAGCGCGCTATCTGCCTCTACGCATCAATAACTTAACGCTGCTACACAAGACTCTGATGTCACTTGCATTTTTCAGTCGCCGAAATAGTCCTGGTTTCCCTTGTTTGCGATGTCTGGTGGCTAACGTTAAACTCTGGAAGGGTCTATTGTTGACATACCGTGGTGATGTTTTAGTTCAAGCGCTTCTTTGTAGTATATCTTCTGAATCAAAGACATGTAGCATAAATTCTGAAAAGCCTTTTGACTTTCCCGTCTGTGGTTATTTGTGATCCGTCTGATGTTTTCTGAAATGATGTCGCCATGTCTTAAACACAATATGACACCGTTGTTTATGCGGTGGGCCTCTTAAACCCCCCTGCTCCAATCCCAATGGTAATAATATGGCTTAAGTAAAAAGCGGAATGAGATTGAGATTGGGTGTTTTGGTCAAGCGGGCATCCATCCCCCTAAAACGAACTCACGGTCCCGAGGATGACTCAGAGTGGGTCAGTCCTTTTGTCCTTCAGTTATGGATTATTGCAAGGGCGGGGGAAGAGAAGGGGGGGAGGGGGGGAGAGCAGCGAACGACACTCTTATTGATTTAGTGGGCACAGCGGGGGTCCCAGAGACAATAACAGTTTATGGACTACGGGGAGATTATAAAAATCCTGACACATTTGAGCGCACACATTTTTCAACTGTTTATCTCGGTTTGTGGCTGAAGAAAGAACCTGGGGGCAGGAGAATAAGCGCACTGAGGCATGCTGGGATATCAATTTAAAGTTAAGTTGGGTGTTTTTTAGTTGTCAAACTCTTCATCTTTGAACTTTGTCCAACGACGAGTGGAGCAGTCTTGCATGGGCACATGTTAAAATGATGGATGCCATGGCAACGCCTCAAATGGGTTTATGTTTCGCACTAACTTACATCTTGAGGCTATAAGTGAACAGCATGTTATAGTTATTTTGATTTGCAATAGTGTATTTCCAATGCTGCGGAATATTTATTGCAGACATAATCCAGATCCCTATAGAGACATGATATATGAATTTTCTTGAATTTAGAGGCATAAACAAAATATATTTAGCTTTCTTTCTGACTAATAGAGCACTTATTATTCTGAAACAAGACATATTGGGCTTTTGTCTGCTTTATAGTCTTAATCTATGACACCCGTCGATCTATTGGACTAAAAGAACGACTTTGAGAGTACAAATGAGAAGTGGAAATAATTACAACATGGTTCAAAGCTCTTAAAAGTCAATTTTGCAATATAAATATAAGTTTAACCCTGTCATTAAAAGATTCTTTATGTATTTAACATTGCGAGATAGGGTTGGGAGTCTAACTTCGTCCGCCTGCAAGTTTTTCTGACTAGAAACGGATGGATTTACGTCAAATTGTGTATTCTTGTGTATTGTGTGTCAAGACGCAATTTATAACTACAAAGCACTGATTATTGTGAACCTGTGTGTTGCATTTGTAAAGTTTTAATCAGCAGTTTAATTAGCTTTAGTCGGGCTCTATAGTTAGAACATTTTCCTAATTCCAAAATCAGGTTGTTAAATCCCTCCTCTTTCACCCATTCTGTGTTATGCAACTCAAAAACTCCAAACTAAATCCACAATTTTCCTTTGCTTCACCCATGTCATCACCCGCGACTCAATCCAGTCAAAACAAAGTGCGCCGTAGCTTTGCTCGCTACTACTACAGAGATACGTGCCGTCTGTATATTTGCCAGTAAAGTCTGACAGACAGAGAAGTAGAGCATGTGAGCCAAAGCTGACACCTCCATTTTTCTCCCGCTGAATGCCACTCCGCTGAGAGACAACCATCTGCAATCCTTCCCAGCTTCTGCGATTAGATCATTCGTCTCGACCCGGTTTAAAACGACACACACAAAGCTGCACGCCACACGGGTAAACCTTGGGGAGTAAAAAATGACAATCTATACAGTAAAGATGAGGAAGTCAATAAGGTTGCAACCTGCAGAGGGGAACGGGGAAATGGTGGCCTTGTTACCATGGTAATTTAATGTTCTTTAAAGGACACATATTTGACAAATCGAACTTGGTTTGAGTTTATAACATTGTTCCAAAATCACCAAAAACATATCTGGAGTTGTATTTTGCTTCATTTAGCTTCTTTCATTTATCCTGTTTACAAGGTTGTCTCCTCGGCGCCTCACAAGAAACTCAAAAACAAAATTCCCAGATTTGTGACATCATAGCGAGAGATCTTGAGGTCTCTTGTGCTGTTTTTAAGTCCACAAATCATCACCAGACTCGTGCTAAGCATTTCTGCCGTCAAATCACATCTTTTACAACTGAGTACTTAGCATGTCGGGGGCAAGCTAGCTTTTGTTTTGTTTTTTCACATGGTAATTCCCTCTGCTGCAGGTAGATGGCACGCTAACACCAAATCCTGATGAGGGAACACTTGACTATTAGACAGTAAAGTGGGGTCTTCAAATTTAACTCTGAGATGCCAAAGCAAAGGTACTCGAGAGCACGTTTGAAGGTCAAAGGATTCATAAAGGTACACTATGTGACTTTTAGGTGGAGGAGGGTGCGCCAGCTGTTTGTCTCCATGAATATGTTAGTATGTTATTGCTTTGCCTGGACTGTTACATATCCATATTGCATTTTTTTTTAGCTTTTTTGTTTTATTGCTCAAAAATATCTAGTAAAACATGCATTCTTACTGTAAGCGGGGTCGCCTCTCCACCGATTTGACCTGTAACTTGGCCCGGTGTCGTCACCTGCATAGATAAGTTGAATGCCAGACTGTTGAACATTCCAGGCAAAGCAATAACATCTCAGCGGAGAAATGTGACAACGTGCTCAGTTTTTAGTGCAATGGTTTGAATTGTTCCTGCTGAGATAGGCCTGTGGGACAAATAGTACAATGGAATACTGACAGGGTAAGTTTACCTGCGCACTACCACTTCAAAGAGCATTCCTGGCTATTTTTCTTTTTTCCCCCCCGTGGGACGTTGATATGACGACCTGTCGGGGGCGTCGCATTTCAGTTTTTGTATCTTCAAAGAGTTGTCATCGGAATTCGCAGGGAGCCATTATTGTCCCAAGCAGAGATTGCGATGAGCACGAAACGGGATCAAGGGAGAGTTTGACGACTGCAAGCGGTCGATATCATGTCACAAAGAGGTGGTGATTCCGGGTTTTTTTCGGGGGTTGGTGGTGGTGGGGGGGGGGGAGGCCATGAAATTTCCTGTCACTAGAAGTTCATTGTGCGGAGATTTTTCATTTTCGGCGCCGAGGGATTTGCGACGAGGAATGTATTTAGCTAAAAAGATGTCGTAGGATAATTTCGGGGAACTTCAAGATGAAAAGAAACAGTGTGGAAACCGGTGGATTTTAATGGAACTCTCGAGACATCCGCCACGACGTCGCGTTCAATACCCCTAAGCGAGTGACTAACGACGACACAAAGGACTAGCAGAGCGACATAAACAAAAACAGAATATGCATGGACGTAGAAAAGAGCAAAGTTGTGGAAAATCAAAGCGAACTGGAGACATGAAGGTGGGCGGCATGTGCAGAGGCAGCTGGACAGGAATGCTATTGATCGCAGTTTGTTTGGTAAAGAAAGTGAAAAGCGAAAGTAGCAAAGGTGTCCGACCACCGACAAAGAAGTTGGTTCACTGTGTAAAGGGCGAATACAAAAAAATACCAAAAATGTTTTCTCCTGGCGCTTCGTCCTCCGCCAAAATTTGTGACGATGAAGATGAGACTGAGAACTCGCTCGACTTAAGAGGAGCATCGTGTTGCGTAACTTTTCTGGGGGATTGTCCGACTCCGGGTTTGATGATATCTCGACTTTTTAGAGCTTTTTAGTTTTGCTTTTTGACTTTGCAAAGGACTTAAGCTGAGAAGGGACATTTCTGTCACTACGTTGGAAAAATGAACTCTTAGAAAAAGAAGAAGTGTGTTCAAAAATAGCAACATGGAAGTGGCTCTGGTCTTCGTGTTGTGACTCAATCCAACCTGTGTTTTAGGTGAATCTAATGACTTATTCTCTCTTGCTTCATCTTCTTCTCTTTCTCTCTTTTATCCATCCCTTCCTCTCCCTTTTATCCCTACCCCAGTTCACCCTTCCCTCCACCTCTTCCTCTTGAGCTTGCCCCATTTCTACCTCTCTTTCCATCCCTTAATTTTCCCTCTCGCCTTTTCTACATCGACCTCTTCTTTAACTGTCTCCCCTGTCGCCCTCATCCCTCCCTCTCTCCTCCTCCCCAGTTTCCCCCTCTTCTCCCTGCTCCTCCTCTCTAACCTTCTGCCTCCCTCAATCACTCTTTCTTTCTCTCCCTCTTGGCTTCTTTACTTTTTTAACCATTTCAGCTTCTACCTCTCTCTCATCCCTCTGTACTTCTCCCTCCTTCTCTCGCTTTCTGACTCTCTCCACCCTCCCCCTTTCTCCCTGTCTCTCCATCCCTCCATTTGCCCTCTCGTTCCCTCTCCCTTTCTCTCTCTCACTCGATCCCTCCCTATCCTTCTCCTTCTCTCCGTTTTGCTCTCTAACCCTCCCCATCCATCTTCCCCCTCTCTCCCCCTCTCACTCTCTCCCCCTTCTGTCCTCCCCCTCTCTCCCCCTCTAACTCTCTCTAACCCTCCCCATCCATCTTCCCCCCCTCTCCCCCTCTCACTCTCTCTAACCCTCTCCCCCATCTGTCTTTCCCACCTCTCTCCCCCTCTCACTCTCTCTCCTCCCCTTCTGTCTTCCCCCTCTCTCCCCCTCTCACTCTCTCTAACCCTCTCCCCCATCTGTCTTCCCCCCTCTCTCCCCCTCTCACTCTCTCTAACCCTCTCCCCCATCTGTCTTCCCCCCTCTCTCCCCCTCTCACTCTCTCTAACCCTCTCCCCCATCTGTCTTTCCCACCTCTCTCCCCCTCTCACTCTCTCTCCTCCCCTTCTGTCTTCCCCCTCTCTCCCCCTCTCACTCTCTCTAACCCTCTCCCCCATCTGTCTTCCCCCCTCTCTCCCCCTCTCACTCTCTCTAACCCTCTCCCCCATCTGTCTTCCCCCCTCTCTCCCCCTCTCACTCTCTCTAACCCTCTCCCCCATCTGTCTTTCCCACCTCTCTCCCCCTCTCACTCTCTCTCCTCCCCTTCTGTCTTCCCCCTCTCTCCCCCTCTCACTCTCTCTAACCCTCTCCCCCATCTGTCTTCCCCCCTCTCTCCCCCTCTCACTCTCTCTAACCCTCTCCCCCATCTGTCTTCCCCCCTCTCTCCCCCTCTCACTCTCTCTAACCCTCTCCCCCATCTGTCTTCCCCCCTCTCTCCCCCTCTCACTCTCTCTAACCCTCTCCCCCATCTGTCTTTCCCACCTCTCTCCCCCTCTCACTCTCTCTCCTCCCCTTCTGTCTTCCCCCTCTCTCCCCCTCTCACTCTCTCTAACCCTCTCCCCCATCTGTCTTCCCCCCTCTCTCCCCCTCTCACTCTCTCTAACCCTCTCCCCCATCTGTCTTCCCCCCTCTCTCCCCCTCTCACTCTCTCTAACCCTCTCCCCCATCAGTCTTTCCCACCTCTCTCCCCCTCTCACTCTCTCTCCTCCCCTTCTGTCTTCCCCCCTCTCTCCCCCTCTCACTCTCTCTAACCCTCTCCCCCATCTGTCTTCCCCCCTCTCTCCCCCTCTCACTCTCTCTAACCCTCTCCCCCATCTGTCTTCCCCCCTCTCTCCCCCTCTCACTCTCTCTAACCCTCTCCCCCATCTGTCTTTCCCCCCTCTCTCCCCCCTCACTCTCTCTCCCCCTCCCCATCCCTTCATATATACTTCTCACTGAATGACGGAGGGAAAGCACAACCGTGTGGGACAGAGACAAAACGAGATGGCAATGGCACAGACTGAATTCATTTGGAGAATTCGCAGAGATGACAGTGGAGACACAGACGGGCACAAACGTAACGTGATTAGTCCTGGCAGGGTAAATGGACAGTCATTGTAGTAAAGTGAAGTGTATTTGTGTTACTGTACCTGGGAGTCGGAGATTTCGGAGGGCTTCTCTGTGAGGCTGCTGCTTTCTGCCGGGATGAGATCGTTGTATTTTGTGCTAACGTCTTCATCGGAGTAGTGGAGACTGCCGGGGCTCGGTCGTGGAGGGGACCTGGTCAAAAGAAGCAAAAGTTTAATCTATTTGGTCATTTATTATATTTATTTATATGCCACTTTAACGATACTCAACTAATACTATTCACGCACTGTTCACTTTCTGCACTATTTACGACCATTTGGGATTTTTGTTTAAATATCTGTGTATATACTGAGACCAAAGTTTACTTTTTACCTTATTTTATGAGTAAATTCTGAATAATTTGACTCTATATTCGTTGCTATTATTATTTTCATTGTTTTACGTTACGCAGAGACAAGTTCCTATGTTTGAAAACTGTGTTCAATGATTGTGGCAATAAACAAATCGGATTCTTTCACAACCCAATTTTGTATTAATTTATTCATATGCCACTTTAACAATATTCGACCAATACTATCTACACACTGTTCACTTTCTGCACTATTTCATTTGTAATTTTTGTAATCTTTTGTAACATTTGTAATTTTTGTTTAAATATCTGTGTATATACTGAGACCAAGTTTACTTTTTACCTTATTTTTGAGTAAATTCTTACTGTAGGCATGTCTTTTTTGACTCTATATTCGTTGCTATTATTATTATTTTCATTATTTTACGTTACGCCGAGACAAGTTCCTATGTTTGGCGATCTGTTGGCAATAATGGCAATAAACATTTTCTGATTCTGATTCTTTCACAACCACATTTTTATTAATTTATTCATCCATTTTTTTAATTCAGATCACCCATCAATCAGCTTCTGTTTTGTCAAAATCTCAGCAATCAAAATGAGGTCCTTGTCACTTAAAGGTACAACTTTTCTGGCGTTTCACAATAGCAACTTAATTCATCTCCATGGAGACAGGCAGTTGAGGCCAGTTACAGATCAGATCTGTGGAGGAAGTACATTCCAAGGATTCCAAGAATATCTTCCATTGTCTTGAACACTTGTGGTGGATTATGTTTTTATGACCGACCCACAAGAATCTCCATTTGAATCGCTCCTATTTGAATAAAACGCTTGAAATGATAAATCTCTGTAAATACTACTGAACAAAAAGCCCTTGAGAAAAAGAGGAAACCAATCTCTTTTTAATATAGGTCAAAAATGAGTCTCATTATTTTTCTGTCACTGGACAAGTCGTATCCACTCTGACCAGCGTTGTTTCAAAAAGTGTGAAGCAATAAAAAAAGAACATGATTCTTGAAAACAAACTGATGATTTTCTTGAGACTAACTATTCTTTTTTTTTTTTTCTTAAAAGCAAAATCCTTTAAAAGAAAACTGTCCACAAACAAAACTGCTAATTTTCATATATATTACAAAACATACTTGAAGCTTTAAGACAAACATATAGATATATTTCTTTGACATAAACCAAGAACTTCAAAAAAACGTGCTTGAATTTGGAATTAAACCTACAATTTTACCTCATATTTAATAAATCATAAGTCATGAGAAAGCCAGTTACAGTTTGAAAGAAAAGGGTGCGACGCAACATATTAACAGACCAAATAAATAAAATGTAGACATATCTTTTCGCTCCTGCTGGGCAAGTAAAAAGTTTCAGAATAAACTCCAGAATCAAAAGAATAAACACTCGTATCATTTCTAAAGTGTAATTATTTGCAGTAACTCCTGCTTGGCCTCGGGAAATCAGAGTAGCCTTAAGATACAGCCGTCAAATCCCATATCTGCAACTGCTATTCCCTCCTTTAGAGAGAAAAAAAATACATATCTGTATTTAATTATGCACCCCACATGTAGTTAAAATTCCCTTTAACCTCCTTTAGAGACTTAACTAATTTGTGAAGGGATTTTGAGTCTTAACCCTCAGTGAGATTTTGATTTTTCTTTCCTTTCATGTTTGCATGTATTACTGTCTGTGTGTGGACCAGTGTGACCCAACAGGAAGCACGGGACACTCATGAGGCGGTTGCAGCCTACAGCCAGTGGAGGCTAATATGAATAATTCTTCCTCATTCAAAGCTCGTTGCGGGCAGGGGAATGTCAGGCCGCGGTGCCCGTGTGACTAAAGTATAATCTGCGGTTTTCTATGAGTCTACATACACGAGAAGCCCTGAGCCGAGCTGGTGTTAATGAAATCACAGAGGAGTAAAGGCGTCCGGGGTAAGAGCTGTGATACAACATGCCAATCAGAAACGTGTGTGTGTGTGTGTGTGGCAGTGTGTGTGTGTATGTCATGTGTTCTTTCTTTTAAGCATGCTCAAGCCCTCCTTGTTTGAATCCAAGTAAAAGGGCGAGTCAAGGCTCTTACAGTACAAGATTGAGTCAATGAGTAATTGAGTAAATCCTCTTTGCTCAAGCCCGAGCTCAAGTCCAAGTTCCCATGGATCAAGTCCAAATTGGTCAAGTCTGAGTCCCAGTGTGATCCAGAGTCCAAGTCCAAGCTCGAGTCCAAGTCCAAAGTCCAGTAAATTCCTTTCTAAACTGAGGCCAAGTCCCAACCCAAACTTCCATTGTTCAAGTCTGAGTCTCAGTATGATCTAGAGTCCAAGCCCCAAGCTCAAGACCAAGTCCAAATTCCAGTACAAGTCCTAAACTGAGTCTAAGTCCCACCCCAACCCCCCATTGTTCAAGTCTGAGTCCCAGTATGACCCAGAGTCCAGGCCCAAGCTCAAGTCCAAGTCCAAGTTCCAGTAAATTCCGTCCTAAACTGAGTCCAAGTCCCACCCCAACCCTCCATTCTTCAAGTCCGAGTCCCTGTATGAGCCCAAATCTGAGTCCAACCCCAATCCCAAATCTGAGTCAAACTTGAAACCTTTAATAATAAACATAAACATAAATACATAAGTTGGCGTTTTACGGGCTTGAGAGCTGAAGCTAGTCAAGTCCGAGTCCAAGCCTGAACCTCAAGTCGAGTCCCGAATCACTACCCCCTGAAACTGGAAGAGTCAAGTCCCAGTTCATCGATCGTTGCAGACTTGGTTTATCAGCAAAAAATCAAAGAAGAATCAAATTAGAGGGTTTAAAAATCAGCGGTAAATTCTGTGTTTTTGACACTATGTGGACTGCACGTTACTGCCCCCTTGTGGTTGGATCTTAAATGAGGTTGGCTATTGCTATTCTAAATAAAGGTTTTTATAGTTAATAATTTAAGATAAACAATAACAAATGACAATTGTATACTCTCTGGTAGTATTAGGGTTAAAAATTTGCTGAAAAAAGTGATAAAACGTAAAAATAAGTTGGTAATTATGACTCAATTCATATTTATTTACTGTACACATTTACCTATAGTATATAAAAGAATAAAAAGAGGAAACTGTAGGAGACAAACTGTAAATAAAGAAATGTGGGATGAAATTTCTTGCCATATCACCAAAAAAATGCTAAAATGTGTTAATTCAGAAAATGTGAGTAAAATTCAACTAAAAACAAACCCAAAATTGTCCCAAAATGCTGCCTGCTGGCTCGCAGTGCTTGGTGTAAATACGAGGCAGGGTTGTCCTTTTACGCTTGAGCTCCTCCGTTCTTTTCCGCCGTTCCCGGTCAGCCTAAATAAACCCCCCCATCTGTTTCTGCCGATTGGCGCTGGTTTGGCTGCGCACGGACCGGGACAACAAGCCTCCCGTCCCACAGTCCAGTACGGGCCAGCCTTTCTGCCAGTGGAGTCTTAACTGCAGCTTTTCACCACACCGCATTTGCATAAGCATCTCAGTACAGTACACAGTGTCTCGAAAACGCTGCGAGAACATTCCGCACGTTTTTGTTTTTTTTTGAGGGGGAGGAAAAAATGAGTGCGTCTTTAGGGAAATCTGGAAGTTTGCTGTAATTCAATTAGGCTGCAACCAATTAGGATTCATTCTAATTGATTTGAGTGGAAATTAGAACAGACGATCGTTAAAAAGATTATGCCGATTTATGGGTTCATAATGAGGCTGGGATTTCAATGGGACATTTACATGTAAAAAGGCTGGTGCCCGGCTTGTGTTCTGACACAGAAAAGGTTGAATTCAAAAGACAATTTAGTTGAAGGGCAGATCAGCATTCTATGGAATAAATTGGCCTTTTAAACTGTCAAAAGGCAGATGGTTATGGTTATCTTTTTAATTACTGGTCCTATCCACATAAAACCAAAGCGGACACACACATATGTATATATTCATACCGAGCGCGGTAGCGTGGTATAAAGCAGGTTATTGTGAGTTTAGTGCAGGCGCGTTCTCTTCCTCCAAATACTGCTGCTTTCCAAGTTTCCATCAGCGCTTCTGTCGGTCCCAGAGAGTACTTATCACAAGAGCGCAAAAAGCATGTTTATTCGCACTTAACCTAAAATAAGTTGTTTGCCTGTCATGTTCGAAAGTGACTAAGTTTGTCCATTTGCACAACATTTAAGTTTGATTCATTTGTGAGTGATTACAATCTCTGGAATTACATCAAATTGAAAAGCCTTTAATTCATCTGCATTTTTATGTAAGATTCAAGCGGTCTGCACAGAAACATTGTCACTGCACACAAGGAATAAAACCCATACTTTATAGAAACTAATTGTGGAGAAATTGATAAGAAAAACATAGCGTATCGGATTATAAGTCGCACTGGAGTATAAATCGCATTTTTTTGGGAAATGTATTTGATACAATCCAAGACCAAGAACAGACATTTCATCTTGAAATGCAGTTTAAAATAATAACAGATGAGAGAACATGGTGAATAGGTGTATGTATGCTAACGCTAACACCTTCAGCTACATAAGGCACAGACAGAACTGTGGTAAGTGTCTGGTATGTTAACGTAACATATTAACAGTTATTCAGAGAACTATAGCATAAAGAACATGCTAACAAGTTTACCAAAGCATCAGTTTTACCCCAAATCACTAAATCCATTGAATTCTTCTTCCTCTGTGTCACTTCTAAACAACTCCACAAACTCCAGAGGTAGAGGAAGTGCAGATTCTTCTTCTGTGTCGCTTAGAGCCTAGAGCGCCCTCTTGTGGTTGTCAGTGTGAAAAAAAGAATAATATCACATATAAGTCTCTTGGATTATAAGTCGCATCCCGGCCAAAACTATGAAATGAGTCCGGAAAATATGGCTACAGGGTTTTAATGTTACAGATTCCATTCCTCCTCCTCCTCCTCCTCCTCCTCCTCCTCCTCCTCCTCCTCCTCCTCCTCCTCCTCCTCTTTTCTTTTAGTACCAGCACGTATGTATTGTCAGTCTGGAAACGTCCACACGAGTTCACAACTGCATTTTCATAGGCTTCATAACAATGCGATAATTGACAAGGACAAACCTCTGGAGATTGTAACCCCGCTCGGTGAACGTCACCACGCGTTTTAGCACAACCCTGAGATTTCGCTCTTCGCCTATTCCCAAAAGTGCTCTTGTGACTTCTGCAAGTCCTTGCACCGAGCACCACTCAAAACAACGCTGGGTTTTACTGCGAGCCCGTCGGGACATTACGGAGAACGCTCTTGTTCAAACATGGAGGAACTTTGGACCGCTTTGGCCCCCTATAGTTGCCTCTTAAGCATGTTTGAGGGCGTGAATTATGTATCTGTGCATACTAATGTAGCGAAATACACAATACTTCATCACTATAGCATAAACATTGTTACTCTATATTGCGGGTTGGTACAGATCATTGGGCATGTTCAAGAGCCCTGTTTTTAAAGGGATTGTCAATCAATTGAAGTGCATTTATGTGAGTCAAACCACATTTATAACTGTTTATATAACGCCGATTTTGAGATGGAAAATGCAGTAATATGCAGCATATTTGTTGTTTGTTTTTTTGTCTTTTGAATTTTCAGCTTGTAGGTACATGATGTAACTTTTATAGTTTGTTTGAAGATATGTTATTGCTTTGCTTTGACAGTTCATAGTCACTAGCTTTAATATGTCATTTATGTCAGAGTAATTGCAAAGTTCTACTAAAGTGCTGCATATTTTTGGGGCTTACGCGTGTACAAATGACTGCAACATTCCTATAACACTATCTTTCCACCCTTCACCAATAACCTGACATAATTCCAGATAATGTATCACGCTTACACAAAAATAAAATGCCTAAAAATGTATCCCTCCTTTTACCCTTGCTGCCTTGTACACTATTTGACCTCGATATGGTGCTAATCTCTTTCCAGATTCCCCCATAAATGGCATTAGCTTTCTCTGTCAGACACAGGTCGGGATTAGCGCTCCGTACAGTGGGATGGCGGAGCTGTTTGATTTCTGATCCCGACTAAGGCCCCAGACTTTATCCTGTCTTTTGTACGCTGCGTCTGGAGACCGGGGCGCTGAATTAATGCCTAATCGCGGGCTCAGGTGTGGGGATTTCTGTGTCTCTCTCGTCTCTCCGCTGTGCGCCGGAGTTCAAAGCGAGAAGATTTGAAAAGGTACATTTGTGCATTCTTTCGCTCCCCCTTCTCTCTTTCAAGCCGTTCCCTCAGAGTTGATGCATAATTGGAAGCTGCCTGGAAGCCCCTCAAAGTCCAGAGACAACTTTGATCAGCTCAAGGGCATGTAAAAAGGAGATTACGATGATTTATTATATGTATTAGCTGTGATGTGTTTGTTCAAATATGCGTGTTCTGCAAAAGTTAGATTCAAATGTGCATTAAACAGCTGGTGGACACAAGCGCAGTAAGAATGCTTTTATTTACTGTGTTTACTTCGCAGGCGATGCAATAAGGCTCGTTTAAGGTATGCTTTGTTAATCCCCCTAATTACATTCTTTTTGTTGTAGATTTTTTTTGTAGGTTTTATTGGATAGCACAGCAGAGGGTGAAATGGGGGAAGACCGAGTCGGACGATGGGAAAAGTTTCGGCGCCAGGAGTCAAGCTGATGATGCCGCTTATGCCGGGCTCACATTGTACGCAGTCCAGCTCCGGTGCAGAGGCCGAGGGCGTTCTGTTTAGTAAAAGGTAACAAGGGGCGCTCAGACCACAGGATCATCGCCGGACGCTGGAGCTCACGCCAACCTTTTGCCTATATTAATGATTCGTTAGTGTGCAATCAGAGCCTGTGACTGCAACAGAACCGCAGCGCTCCGGACCTAATGTGAGCGATCCACTGCATGAACACAGCAGCTGCGCCTGGTGCATTGTGAGCGAGGCGATAGACCAATCGACCGCCGGGCAGCACTGGTTTTGGCATTTCAACACGTCCTTTTTTTATAGTTTTGGTCGGCGACTTAAACTCCAGAGCGATTTATGTGATATTATTTGTTATTTTCACACTGACAACCGCAAGAGGGCGCTCTAGGCTCTAAGCGACGCAGAAGAAGAATCTGCACTTCCTCTACCTCTGGAGTTTGTGGAGTTGTTTAGAAGTGACACAGAGGAAGAAGAATTCAATGGATTTAGTGATTTGGGGTAAAACTGATGCTTTGGTAAACTTGTTAGCATGTTCTTTATGCTATAGTTCTCTGAATAACTGTTCATATGTTACGTTAACATACCAGACACTTACCACAGTTCTGTCTGTGCCTCATGTAGCTGAAGGTGTTAGCGTTAGCATACGTACACCTATTCACCATGTTCTCTCATCTGTTATTATTTTAAATTGGATTTCAAGAAATGTCTGTTCTTGGTCTTGGATTTGATCAAATAAATTTCCCCCCAAAAATGAGACTTATGTATGTTTTTCTTCTCTATTATGTCTTTTTTGGCTGGTGCGACTTATACTAGATTTATTAAATGTGTCCTGGTTATTTATAAGAAATATTTCCACCATGTACAGATGTAGTGTTTCTTTTCACTGAATGTTTGATGCACAAAAAACATTACGGCTAAAAAGTAAAGTAAAACAAAAATGTATTGACTTTTCCTTTGAGAAACATGTTATTTCACACGGCAGGAACAACATCTGATGAAAAATATCCTGTCATCTCCCCCTGACCAGCTGTTTTTATTAAGAAGCAGACACATAAAGAACTGTAGACAACATCAAAGTGCACCTGCTTCAAAAAAAAAAAACGTACTTTCCTTATCTATGTGTTATACGTCCCTGATGAGAAAAGCATTTGTCAGTCTTCAGAAGTCGGTCGAAAATCCTGCTTGCTACCGAGGTATACTTCATTTAAGGCAAAGTAACGGCTGCAAACTTGGACTGAATTCACACGAGACGGGCTGCTCTCTCAGGTGTCAGTCAAAGTGATTGGTTTAACTCGCTCCTCGCCCGTCTCCGAGCGGCACATTCGCCAAATACAGAAGCTCATTAAAAAAAGATTCACCGCTAAGTCGACTTTTATGCTACTTTTAAATAGTGGTAACAAGATTCCCGGGATGACAATGTTGCTGTTGCTGTTAATGCTTTGAGGTATGAAGTGAAAGTTTCCCTGGAAAAACACAATTATAGCGGCGTATTGCTTTTTTTAATTTATATTTCAAACTGGTAGTGTCTGTGTGAGTTCTTGTGTTGAGTAGTTTTGTGTAGTAATGGGATATCTGCTCTTTGATGGGAGATAACTCTTTGGTATCCCTTTATTTCAAAACACAGGCGTAGCTGTAATTATAGAGATAATATAATGGTATTTTTGCATTGGATTTTTTATATTAAATTAGCTTAAGATGTTACCTTGATAACTCATTTCATACAATAACACTGAGAAGGTAGTTAGTTAGTCGCATTGTCAAACCAGTATTTCTGTTGTACATTGAGATTTCATTTCTTACCAAATAAACAATATTTACAATTATTTTTAATTATGTTTTTGACATTTTGAATTAATAATGACACATTTTTTCACAAAAGGCCTTTGGGAGGGTTTAGAGTCTGTTTAGTCTAGATAAATACAATTATTATTAAAATACAATCATGATTATTTTAATAGTCAACTTTTAACAATTATTTTTATTCATTGTTACAAGGCTACGTTTGTTTGGAATCATCAAAAGATGTGTTTACCCTTAAAATGAAATAAAATAAAAGCTAACTAGAATAAAAAACTTGAGAGCATGAAAAAGAACAGCGTGTGATGTTCAAAGTGTCATAAGGTTGAACTGCGATTTACAATGAACAAATTCTTCTAGGACTTTTTATGCGCGTGACAAATAATTCGTAAAAAACAGATAAAAGCATACTATTCCTCTTTAAACTTAACCAGGCCCTCAAAAAAAGCCCCGTTGTGTCGCAGCACAATCGGGGCGCGGTCACATTTGCACACTCACTGCATCTAAATTGGGAGTAAACCAGGACTAAACAAGGATTATCCAGAATGCATTTAATCTAGTGGTGCTCCGATATGGAAACTTTTGGCCGATACCGATTATATGGGAAAAGCTTTGGCCAATATATTTTTTTGGCCAATATTACTTTAGTACAGTCTATATATATTGTGCCAAATACAGAAATTAAGTCAGGGAGAAGAATATAGTGGTCAAACGGGCTCAATTTGTATAGTTATCCAAGAACGTTAGCTGCAGGGTGAATGCTAACAACATGCTAGCGCCACATGTTGATTTTTTACACCTACAGAACAATCCGTTTACTTTTCTGAGGCAACAACTTCCATTAAGACTCAGTTGTGACTCGACTTGAATTAGCTGTGTTTAAAATACACATAATTTGCCTGGAAATGTATTAGAAAAGACAAAAAGTAGCATTTCCTATTGAATCAACAGAGTTTCCCCGCAGCAGATCTCACTGTCCACAAACAGGAAGTAAGGCTAATGCTATTTGTTGTTAGCGTCACATGATGGCAAAACTCCGCTCTGGCCTCTGAAAGTTATAAAACATCTTTAAAAACCAATAATTTGTCTTCCTTTCGCGTACTGACCTGGTGTAGACGCCGTTCTTGCGACAGAAGGAGTTTTTGACGGACAGGCGGCGGTTGTTGAGCTCGAGCGCGGGGAAGCGTCCCTCGTCCAGGCTCACCATGTCTCCGTGGGTCAGAGCGTTACAGTTGGAGTTGTTCCCTGGACACACGTACAGAGACACTGTGTCACCACAGCCGGCACACAGGTGTACACAGGGTTAGAGGCGAGGTTACAGGTTAGGACATAATGTGTGATCACAATAAGAACACGTTTATAACCAGGTTCCTCAAAACAAGCCCGTTGTGTCGCAACACAATCGGGGCGCGGTCACGTTTGCACACTCACTGCATCTAAATCGGGAGTAAACCAGGACTAAACAAGGATTAGGACCAAACCTAGTCCATGGACACTTTGGGCTGATACCGATTAGGCTACCCCAAATAAATTGTCTGTTTGCTGTAACCCGAGCCAACATTTTTCAAGTGGGTTGGACTGTAGGCAAATTCTTATTTTTTTTACTGGGGGGTCAGGCTTCAACAGTCAATGACGGAAAACGTCTCTATCAACCCGATCGGGAGACTAAATCTCACGATTTTAAGATATTTCAATCGACCTTTTGTACGTCGTTATCCTTTATTTTGGTAGCAAAGGCGAGCGGGGGACACGCATTCTGGGGTGTTTCAATCCCAGAATGCATTGCGTAAGTCAAATTTAAATCAAGTCACACCGTGATAAAGCGTGACATGTACTAGGGACACTTCAGTGACGCCAACAGAGGCAAACCAAATTGTAAAAGGCAATATAACGACACTTATGCGCGTTCTGTTTTGTTACAGACGCATGTGTAGGACCGAATATGAAGCGCAGTGTGTCCTTTGGGATGAAAGATAGGTTTACCACCGTGATAAAAATATTTGACATGGTGGTTTAGGAAAGACCGGTCAGAGAGTCAGCGAAATAATTGAAAAAAAAAAAGATTTTGATGTTTTTTCAACAAAATGCTGATATTTTTTTTTCAGTCGGTAAGTTTCATACCGGGTCGGTCGGGTTACGGCAAACAGACATATTATTTTGCTCAGCCTTATATGGGAAAAATCTAAAAGTTGTTATGGTTATTTTAAACACTTTTTTTTAATCAAGGAAAAAGATTCTTAAAGGATCAAATCTATTTTAAAATGCGTAAAACCAGTTAGAACACATAATACCCGTCTTTTGGGGGAAAAAAAGGAAAAATGTGATATGGCATATGCAGTACTGTGTTTGGATATTGTTATAGGCTATTGGCTATAATATGATGATTATGATCATTTCTCCCTGTGGCCCTCAGAGGCAACTGTTGTTGTGATTTTGGGCCTTACAAAAATAAATTGATTTGATTTGATTTGATGTTTTAGAGTAAAAACAGCCTTCACACTTGTTTTATTTAGATTATTTATCAGACTAAAGTAACAGCAGGAGCGACAGTCTCTCCTCCTCTGATTCTTTGTTTCATCACACACTATGTCTCTTCTCCTTCTTTAAACAGCTCACACTCAAGCTATTTGGAGTAAACATGTCCAAACAGATCGTTTAGGAGAAAAACTAGTCAAATAATGTCTGAAATAAAACATATAAAACAAAAAACAACAACAATAAAGACAATGGAAAGTCTGTCCATGGAGCTGTTGTTTCCTCCTTCCTTTGTGGATATTGATCAATTATTGTCTTTATTGTCCTTGCACCTTGAGGAAGAGGAAGGCCACGTTAGGGCTGAAACGCGTTGGTGCGTATTTTAAACCTAAAGCCATGTTGCAATAAAAGCTTTTTAATTATTTCTCCAAAACAGAGTGCCTTGTTTTTTTTTGACTGTGGTAATACTCGACTTATATATTTTTTGCCACAATTTATACCCGCATAGACAGTTTTTTTTCTTTTCCTTGCAACGAATCACCCTTTCCCTAGAATTGTGCACCTGTTTTAATTTGACCATTTTCTGGACTTTCAAGTACCCACGCAGCGCTCTTCATTTCTTTTTTTTTCTCTGTTGTTTCCTCCCTTGTTTTCTTCCTGTTTTCTAAAGGGACGGCAGAATTAACTCTTTCTTTCTCTAAGTCTAACATCGCGCATTACTCAATTACATGGATATTGGCTGATAACGATGCCGATATATTGGTGCACCCCTAATTTAATCAATCATTCTTTATAGGTACGAAGATTAATTTAAAACCATATCTTGGAATATTTCAGACAAAGCAGAAACATCTTTAGAGACAAGCAGTTGACTCACATACTAACACAGTTTTTTAACCCTTTAAACATGCAGGGAAATACTAGTCACATACTGTATAGACCTACGTATTTCATTTAATTTTACTTTTTTAATTCCCTTTTGTTTTTCTCTGTCCTCTGATCGTGTGTTTCTTCACTGTAATGACATGTCGTAATATTAAACTGCACAATGTAAAGCTATTATGTTAAAATAGACTCACGAAGGCTATAACACGAATGATTTCTTTACGTGCAACAATATATATTTGTTTTTACTATAATTGCTAGATCAATATGAAAATCAATATTTGCCTTTTATACAACTGTATGATTCCGCCATAATTAAATCAGTGTTATATGACTTTACTTCAAATGATTTTTTGACAGGCCAATTAAATCATATTTCAGTGTTTGTGGTGAATGAATGTGGCCGCTGCCGAAAGCTTTGAAGAAAACCACTCAAGGCCATTTTCCAAAGATGAAATAGATGTAGAAAGATATAATATGGATAAAGTCACTTTTAATGAGACTCATTCACTTGTTTATAAAGTCTATTGATATTTTAATGACCATCAACACAGAATGGTAAACTTAATACTATATGTGTGTGATTTGATTGTTTAACTTTGTTCCAAGTATTTGAGATTTTAAAGGTGTACTATCGCCGCTTCTCCACTCACTTTGGAGCGTCTCGGGCCGCTACTGTTTATGTGGCAGATTGTGTTTCTATGGCAACGGACCGTTACGTTTGCAGCTGACATCACCCAAATATAACCAGTGTCTGTACCCGAATTGTACCCCCAAAAAAGACGTAGCTACAGCTAGAGTAAACGAGGAGCAGCTTTCATTTTATAAGATAAGATAAGCCTTTATTTGTCCACACAATGGGAAAATTTCAGTGTTGCAACACAAGTAGGTACTTTACTTCTGCTTTATCTGCATTTATTTCCCCGTCTTTGCGTTTCACATCTCAGTTTGTAATGCTATGGGTCTGGATAATGTTAGATGCATCCTTAACTGGAAGTATAATATTGTGGGTCTTGACACGAGTGCCTTGTGTCGGTAAAAGAAAACAGCTGATGCTAACCTGCGCTAGCTTTGCTTTGCTAAGTCTGTCGGCTCAAAAAATAAAGTTATTGTCACTGGAAATACAGAGGGTTTTCCCCAGATCAGGTCAGCGTCCTTTTTTGTTCTTTCTAGAAGCAGCCAAAACCTGGGAGCTAAAGTATTTTATAGATACAGTCAGCATCCGAGGGACCTTTAGTACAGTCTATATATATATTGAGCCAAATACAGAAATGAAGTCAGGGAGAAGAATGTAGTGGTCAAACGGCCTAAATTTGTGTAGTTATCCAAGAATGTTAGCTGCAGGGTGAATGCTAACAACATGCTACAGAACAATCCGTTTACTTTTCTGACTCATTAAGACTCAGTTGTGACTCCACTTGAATTAGTTGTGATTAAAATAAACATAATTTGCCTGGAAACATATCAGAAAAGGGAAAAAGTTGCATTTCCTATTGAATCAACAGAGAGTTTCCCCGCAGCAGACCTCGCCCGTCCACAAACAGGAAGTAAGGCTAATGCTATTTGTTATTAGCGTCACATGATGGAAAAACTCCGCTCTGGCCTCTGAAAGTTGTAAAACGTGTTTAAAAATCAATTATAGTGAACGATTAAGATTCGTAGGCGTAAGAAAAGCGAAGAATGCGTTTAAGATGAACTGTTTTTTCACACTCTTAAGGCTCAAGACGTTTAAAACTCAATTACAGTGGCTTTATAACAACTTTCGCTGGTTTCAGGAAACTCTCACCAGAAAAGTTACATCGCGCACCTTGAAATTCATCTTCTTTGGTCGAAAAACTCACGCACAATAATAGACTGTACTGACCTAAAATGAGTTATGAGTAAGGTTAAGATGCATCGCGGGAAGTTTTACCTTAATTCCCAAACCCCAAACAACACCAAATATACACTACACACGTCCGCTTGAATAAAATATTGCCCTCTGGATGCATTCATTCTACTTGCCAAATATAAATTGACAATAAAAAATGAACTGGCGCTTTGTGTGAATATTGGATATGAATCAGTCATAATATTGATCAAGTGTCCGGGCCTATAAAGTGCAGGAGCGGGGCGCGAGTCGGGGCTGTAAAGTAGATTAATGTTTGGCAGAGCTCAAGCTGCACACAGGTTAAAACAACTGTCTGAGAGAAGAGCTCGAGGCCGGGACCTCTGCTGCGGCTGGTGCTGCTGCTGCTGCTGCGGCTGCTGCTGCTGCTGCTGCTGCTGCTACGGGGGCCCGGAGGGGTCAAACTCCGGTTACAAAAACACAATGTACAAAACGGGGACAGCGCTGGGGGGAAGTTCAGTGTTTGGCTGGGCAAATTATGGTTGAGACAAGCAGGGGCTCCCTAACGTTTCAGGACGGGACCCCCTCAATGACCGTGTAATCGACTCTGGACCGCCACAATAAAATGAAAAAGACGTCTATAATGGTATGTATAATAACCTTATATAACAACCTTTTAAAGTATTTGTATTTAATTCAGTTGTCCATTGTGCTATCTGACCCAATTTCCCTAGAAGAAACGTTTTTGAATATATATAATTGAATACAGTGGGTCAAAATGTTTAAATTACAACATCTCATGCCTCGCGACCCCCACTTTTGGAACCACTTGTCAAAAAACATTATAACCAGATTGAAAACTAAAAGAAACTAACGCGTCATATTGTGATTTGCAAATGTTCTGTTTATGCAGCTTTATAATCAAACCCTCTCCAATTGATCAGGCTCTGTAAAGCTCTGGGGGAGTGACAGGTGGATCTAACCAATCACAGAGAAGTGTGAACTTTCTGAAGAAGCAGATGACTTTATTAACCTCTTCAAGGCAACACAGTATATCGATACTAAATCTACTGGGATATAATCAAAATTGTGATCTGGCTCCAAGCAAATCAGGAAACACATTTTTTGACACGTCTCTAATTATAATGTTGGTATTGACATAGACATTGAGTATTGAGTCTTTGCTTTTGAGTATTTAACAAGTTCTATAGTCCAGTCTTGGATCTGGTTAGACTTGTCTTAAAAGTAACAGCCCAAGTCCTGTTTTTTAAGTCAAATGTATTATTTACACTAACTTCAAACCCCCTGCTGCCCTATTGATCTTATTCCGCCCCGCCCACTTTTCCCTCTTTTTCCACGTGATGGGCACTTCCAGTGGGAACTCCGTTGGTTTAAATGGAGAACGAGGGAACAATCTCACAGCTAGAACATGCTATAAAGTAGATTGATTTGTGTAAAATATCCAATGTTCACGTGACCAACAAGTCAACAATGCACTGATTCTCTGTGCGGCCCGAAAACAGCTTTTTAGTCTGTGTAGAACTGATTTTCTCTGGAGGTCGTATGTTCACTTATACAATAGATCCAAGATGGCGGCACCCAGACGGGCTTCAGGAATAAGGTGACTTGGATCACGTCATATTCTTACTGGTTAGAACACTTGCCTAAGAAAACTTGCCTCAGAACACTTGCCTTAGAACACTTGCCTAAGAACACTTGTCTAAGAACACTTGCTTAAGAAAACTTGCCAAAGAACACTTGCCTTAGAACACTTGCCTCAGAACACTTGCCTTAGAATACTTGCCTTAGAACACTTGCCTCAGAACACTTGCCTTAGAACACTTGCCTTAGAACACTTGCCTCAGAACACTTGCCTTAGAACACTTGCCTAAGAACACTTGCCTTAGAACACTTGCCTAAGAACTGTGTTAAAATGATAACCTTCCATTCCGTTTCAGACGTGGTTCAGTCTTGGTTTAGATCCCGTTTAGATCTTGGACTTGACCCACGTTACGCAAAAATAATAATAACTGGAATTTAAAACAGGAAAGTCTCCGAAAACAACATTTTTACTTTTATGGCCTCGTTTATATGGTCGAATATCCTTTAGCAGTACATGCCTAGTTGGCTCAATTGCCGGTTACACAAATATACGGCACAAACGCGGGAACACCAGCGGGATGGTTTAGGGTCCTGTCCAGATTCCCAAAGGGGGACGGAGGCAGTGAGAGCGCTCTTTGTGAGTGAATGAGAGGACCTCCTTGTTTTCCTCTGACCATCCGAAAAATGGGCACTGACCCGCGGGGACCCCCCTCTCCGGGCCGCCACAGAACCGCTGAGCTCGGGGGAAATGCCTACTGGTGTCAACGACTGTACAATTTAATGAGGCCCATTCAAGTCCGAACTGTCAAAGCCGGGATTTATTTCAACAACAGTTACCCCCGGCAACACGAGCTTCCGGACTCGTATTTGAAGTGAATGATGTTCGATTGTTAAACCGAAGTTCGAAGTCTAATTACATAAATGGACCTGTGATCTTACCTAATTTATTTAAACAAACATGCCTTAGAACACTTGCCTTAGAACACTTGCCTTAGCACACTTGCCTAGAACGTTTGCCTAGAACATTTGCCAAAGAACACTTGCCTTAGAACACTTGCCTAAGAACACTTGCCTAAGAACACTTGCCTTAGAACAATTGCCTTAGAACACTTTCCTAAGAACACTTGCCTTAGAACACTTGCCTAAGAACACTTGCCTTAGAAGACTTGCCTTAGAACACTTTCCTAAGAACACTTGCCTAAGAACACTTGCCTAAGAACACTTGCCTAAGAACACTTATCTTAGAACACTTACCTTAGAACACTTGCCTAAGAACACTTGCCTAAGAACACTTGCCTTAGAACACTTGCCTTAGAACACTTGCCTTAAAACACTTGCCTTAGAACACTTGCCTAAGAACACTTGCGTAAGAACACTTGCCTTAGACCACTTGCCTTCGAACACTTGCCTTAGAACACTTGTCTAAGAACACTTACCTTAGAACACTTACCTTAGAACACTTGCCTTAGAACGCTTGCCTAAGAACGCTTGCCTTAGAACACTTGCCTTAGAACACTTGCCTTAGAACGCTTGCCTTAGAACACTTGCCTTAGAACACTTGCCTAAGAACACTTGCCTTAGAACACTTACCTTAGAACATTTGCCTTAGAACACTTGCCTTAAAACACTTGCCTTAGGTCACTTGCCTTAGAACACTTGCCTAAGAACACTTGCCTAAGAACACTTGCCTTAGAGCACTTGCCTTAGAACACTTGCCTTAAAACACTTGCCTTAGGTCACTTGCCTTAGAACACTTGCCTAAGAACACTTGCCTTAGAGCACTTGCCTAAGAACACTTGCCTTAGAACACTTGCCTTAGAACACTTGTCTAAGAACACTTGCCTTAGAACACTTGCCTTAGAACACTTGTCTAAGAACACTTGCCTTAGAACACTTGCCTTAGAACACTTGCCTTAGAACGCTTGCCTTAGAACACTTGCCTTAGAACGTTTGCCTAAGAAACAAACATTTGTGAATGAGGTGACATAATGCACAGCGATTTACTATAACAATATCGTCTGATTTCATTGTAAAAGGAACGTGATGTTGGCAAAGCTTTTGTTCTCAAATGTTAAAATGTTAAAAGTTAAAACTGATTTTCTTTAGAGTAGAGCAGTCACCCTTTTTCCAGAAGGTTGATGATTTGATTCCCATGACCGATTTAAAAGGGTCTATGGTCAAAACTTCACTAACACTTCCTGAGCAGAATGATTGTTGTGGTGGTGGCCAAATATAAAATAAATAAAGTAAATACAAAATAAAATAAAAAAAAATAAAATATCTTGAAAAGCATGAAATGTTTACAATGTGGTATATATGGCAAAAAAAAAGTTTAATTATATATTTATTTATAATTATTTATATTTTGCCCTATACTTACGTAACTGTACTAGTAAAATTTTTGCTAATACTGGTTTGTCTAATAGTTGCATAACATAAAAAAGTTATGGTTGTGATTGGATAACATTTTCAGAAACTTTTTAATGCCTTCGGATTGAAATAGATTTCAATTCTGACATGCCATATATCACTACCCATGATTCATGTGTATTGATATTCGTGGGCCTGCAAATATACCAAGGTCAGAACGTTGGAGTAAAATATTTTATGCACTATTTGAGAAAAACGTATGTGGTGACATTGGATTAACATGTAACCCTGTTTTATGTGCACATGGGGATGATTGTGTATAATATATGATGTACATGACATTTCAGAACACCAAAAGCATAATTCTATAAGTCAATCTGTGTCAAAATGTAAATCAAAATTATGCTACATTAAGTATTTTTTTTGCATTTACTGGTAGTGAAAATTGGAAAACATACTCCTCATGTACAACTAATTAAGAGCAGTGGTGCGCTAGAATTTATCCATCTGAAATGATCGAAGTACAAAAGTAAAAGTGCTTTTCAAAGGTTTTTAAATCTGTTTGTCTGTAGGTATCTGTACTCCACGCAGAGTACATTTTACAGCGGATACTTCTTACTTTTACTTCATTACATCTGAGAGCAGGTATGTGTCCTTTCTACTCTACTATATGGTTTGAAGGAATACATTTTAACACATTCATGGTGACATTCTGCCTTATGATTTTGCTTTGTCTTAGCTAAAAACATGGAGAAATCGATTGACTAAATACCTATACTAAGCTAAGGGTACATTTTAAACATTTACTTCAGTGTACTATGAATCATACTTTAACTTGAGTTCATTATTGTCTCCTGTATCTGAACTTTTACAAAAGTAACACAACTTAGCTCCTTTCCTACCCCTGATTAGGAGTAAAAATGCATTTCCAAATTCAATGTGATGAGCCTGAGTGGACGTGAGTGAAGTTGAGGCCTGGTCTAATACTAATAAACCCGCTCGGCTTCATTGTGTATGCCGCAGTGTTCACTCACCTGACTCTGACTTCTTGGCGTACTTCTTGCTCTGGCCTCTTATAATGAGGATAAAGACCAGCAGCAGAATAAAAATGAGCCCGACCAGCGCCACGACAACCAGGAACCACCACTCCTCGTAAAACGGAGGCACTTTTTGGGCTTAAAACACAAGAAATACAATCTTATTAGCGAGTTGTAGAATAAAGTTGAAGAATAGAGTTTTGCATATTGGAGTAATGACTTTACATTGAGGAACTTGCAGTAATAATACTACTAGTGATCATGTAGAACTATTCACAACCGGATTAATTTTATTCTAAAGAAAAAAACTGATTTCCAACAATTTTGTCTTGAATTTCACTTTCTCTCATTCGGTGATGTGTACGTGAAGTGTATTTGTACCTTTAATACAGTTGCAATGAATACTATTATCCCTATTATAGAGGTTATTGTTTAAAAAATAGAAATGTCCATCAAATCATCCAACAAAGACACCATTTACCGGTAAGTCATACTCTTTATTCCAAAGAAAATTAAACTTCAGATACAATACAATTACCGCTGGTTGAAAAACACTGACCATTAACATTTCACATCTTAAAGCAGAGTAGTAACTTTAGTGTATATACTGTATTTACTGTCTTCAAGATGCACAGGCGCCCAACAAGGGGTCTCAGGGAGTTTAAATAAAAATATAGATCTTGTCATTAGTTACCACAACTGTTTAGTCCCGAACAGGCTGTCAAACTTTTTATTAAACTTTTTTTTCAGAATTTCTATGGGAAAAATGAATGGGCTATTTACTTTTGGAAGCAAATAGTGTTGAGCTCTGTTTGTATGATAATTACCGTATTTTCCGGACTATAAGTTGCAACTTTTTTCATAGTTTTGTCTGGGGTGCGACTTGTACTTAAATTTATACTTATATACATATACTTATACTCCAGAGCAACTTATATGTGATATTATTTGTTATTTTCACACTTGCAAATGCATTTCATACTCCAGCGCAACTTATATATGATTTTTCTTGTTGCTCCTTTTTTCATAGTTTTGGCCGGGGTGCGACTTATACTTAAATTTATACTTACATACTTATACTCGACTTATATGTGATATTATTTGTTATTTTCACACTTGCAACTGCATTTCACACAGTCCAAGTTGCATATGATTTTTTTCTTCGCTATTATGCATTTTTTAGCTGGTGCGACTTATAGTCCGGAAAATACAGTAACTTATGTTTTGTTTGTCTGATTACTTCAATACCCAAACATTAACCACTATCTCTTTACTTCTTGACTAATACCATGCTGTAATAGTACAAATACTCTGGACTTGAGGACATGTTTTGGTTCCTTCGTTCACCCTCTGTCTTAGCCGGTGTTAAAGTGTGAAAGTCTTACCGGATATGGAGGGGGAGGGCAGACTGGGCGAGCCGTAGCCGTAGTCATTCACTCCAATTACTCTGAAGTCGTAACTGACACCCTGTTTGAGGATGTCCATGTTGAATGTGTGGGAAGTGGCCTCTCTCGGGATGTCCTTAATCAGAATATCCCAAAGCCCTTCGTCTGGTAAAAAAAAAGGGAATATTTTAGGTAAGGACTAAATCGAGGTTATGATAGGGCAAAACCAGGACTAAACCAGGTCCAAACAGGACATTAAAAAGGCCGATGCGTTCTAGTATTCCATACACATAAACAGTATTTAACATTTGTTTCAGAATAAAAGGCAAAATGGATAGAAAGTTGGTCCATTGACTTCCTGATTCAGTGTCATTTTATTGTAGTAAGCAGCAGATCGTTGTATATAATGGTTTTATTTGCACTACATTATCTGCATTACATTTTTAATTGTACACAATCTTCTTTTAGACAAGATTAAAGCTCCGTGTGCACAAACAGCACATCAAAATTGGGCTTAAACTTGGACTAAACCCTAAAAGAAAACCTGGACTAAACAAGAAGTACACAAGAACATCACAGTATTATTTTCAATTAAATTTATTTTTATAAAGCTCAAAATCACAACAGCAATTGAATAACGGGGCTGCACAAAGTTGTTATATTTAACCTTCTGAAGAGCATGACACTGATGACACTGACACTGAAACGTTGATCACAAATACTTGATATTTTTCAATGTTTAATCAAAAATAAAAAAAAATGTATTTATTTTTTTCGTAACACTTCGGATTATATAATAAAATATACTTAGATTTAACAAGCTGTTTGTTTGTTAGTGTAATAAAAACCCAGGCCCCACACGGCAACTTGCAATTCATAATTCTTAGCAATATTACGCAATTCATCAATTTCACAGCGCGCGTAAATTTCACCGCCACCAAATGTACATCATAAATACTTGTTGGGCCATATTTCAAAAGAACTAATGGTAGTTGTTCTGCCGCTGTGCTTTTTGGAAACCCAGCCAGAGTGCATTTATTACACAGGGGCGCTTGTAAACATCAATGTAAGTTTGACTGTTTTAATGGAGTATGGCGACATAAACAGTTCATCTGTCATGCCCGCCGCTGCCGACTTTGGAAACTTGGAAAAGCACAAGTAATTTGATTTGGAAAAGTTGTGAGCTAGTGCCATTTGCATATGATGAAATGTGCTGCGAGGGTTACGCCTTGTTCTAACCCAGATTTTAAAACAACAATAACAAAAAAAATAAGGTTTTGGGACATAATATTGTAGTTTTGAAATGCAAAAACAGACAACTGGCTCACAATCGTAGGGAAATAGCCTTAAATAATGAGACATCGTCGTGAAATCAGGTGAATGTTAAATCAACCTTTACCAAACTGACCTCTTACAATTAATTTGAATATTCAAAAATGTTTTAAATTGCCCTCGTCTCAGGTCCTGTTCAAGTAAATGTATTTAATTTTATAAAAATGGAACTTGGGGGCCCAGACACAGTAATATAATACTTTATTTAAAATATGCAGTAAAAAAAAGTGAGCTTAACAGTTCTGCAGTTTGGAACAGGAAGTTAATGGACCTGTTGGTACTATTAAGCCATTTTAAATGACACATATTATGCATTGATTGTATTGTTAATGGTCTTTAAACATGCTCTTGACCTTTACTTTGGCATTTTATGTTTTAGAAAAAAAAAAAAATTATGTTTTTACAAAAAACAATAGAACTTTGCTGCAGAGTAAAATCAACACTGTTTGCTAACGCAGATTCTTGCAATGATTTATGGACTTTAAATTAACAAAGAAGATTTTCAGAGCCATGTCCCAGATCGAAAAAACGGCAGTTATTGAGGAGATTCAGAATTAAGTGTTTCTGACGCTCGGAGGGGAGAGGACTGTCTGTCATCAAACTAGCTGAATGAAGCTAAATGCTACTCCACGTATGTTTTTGATGAGGGAACAATGTTAGAACATGGTCAACAGCTCAGATTTGCATGATATATGTCTTATTGCAGTTTACAATGAACAGAATGTTAAATAAAAGATTTAAAAATAAATACGAGAACAAAATGTGTCTTTCATTTCTGTTAATTTATAAAGGATAATGGCGATCTAGCGATACATATCCTTATCAGATCTATGTATGATGTCTAGTTGCACAGCTTTTTGATTGTATTTACATGTCACACTTGCGTAACTTTGTGGCTTTCCTCTTCCATTGTTAATCCCTGAGCTTGACCTCTTCAATTAGCCCGATCCTTAAGTACTGAATCCCATCTCCCTCGTGAACCATGTCATTCTTAAGCCTTTTAAACCCGACCCCGGTCCTGCCAATCACAAACGTAACGCGATGCCATTTGTCTCAATTGCCGCGCTACAATCGATAAGCCATTAACATTCCAGCGAGGGTAAAGCGCCCGCCGATGACACCTCTTTCCTTAAGCGCGTCGGTGAGAGCAGAAAAAGAAGAACGACAATAAATAATACCGACAGAGATGCTATTGTTTAAAAGTGAACTTGAAAATCAAAGTGACGGGAGCGGCCGTGTTTTGCTCTCCTTTAATAAGATGAAAGTGGAGGGTCAGGCCTTGTCAATTGAACTACTCTGCCAAAGATTTCTCAGCAAGATTAGACTTTTTTATCTGTCAATCACCCTAATCACTTTAGAATGGGAAAAGGTAATTATTCGATACTTGCAATTTTTCCTTTGCAAAATGTGTCGTTGCTGTGTTTGCCTTTTTATAATGGTTTGCCTGTTAATTAGCTTCTGCTTTTTCGAGTAACCTTTTTGAAGCATGAGGTTATACTACAGATAAAAGAAACATTAACAACTTGAAAAAAACAAAAACACATCATATTTTTAAATAAGCAAAGGTTTATGTTGGCATTTCAATACATTTACATTTGTTGAATCGGTCCTAGAAGAATTGCTGTCATACTCGCTTCATCAAAAATGTATTCATTGTATTTAAAGGTCCCATAACATGCAAAATCGACTTTTCAGAGCTTTTAACCTTCTTACATTGCTATTTGTGCTTCATATATGTACCCAGAGTGTTTTTTTGATTGATTCCCGCAGTTTTTAGCTATATTACAGACTATCTCCTTTCCTCGAATCTCCAAACTGACGGGCGGTGGCTGCAAGACCGCGTCATAAGGGCAAGCACGCGTCATTATCCCCCCTATCCATTTCCGCATTTCCGGGTTTGTGAGGGGGTCCAAGGTATGGGTGATATTTCTTAACTATTATGTTAAGGGTGTTGCACAACCCTTATTATTATCAATTATACACTTAGGATAGACTACGAAACGTGAAAAAAAGCATTTTATGGCACCTTTAAACAGTTATTATTTTAGACATTTTTATGAATTGTGTCCCTTTACACCGTGTAGTCCCAATGAACACATGAAGCTAAATAGTATTAAGTGACATACTGACGTGATAACAAGTTAAACAGAACAGACAGAATAGTAAGCAGGGTTCACAGATTTGAACTTAAGGTTTTCCATCACTTTTTTAATAACCTTTTCATAACTGTTTCCCAGCTTTCCATGACCTTGAATAACTTATACACGCATCATTTTCTATCAATTATTTGCTTTCTTTTTTTTAGCCGATTCAGACTCTACACAGATGTTTAAAACATAGAACAAATGGCAAATACTCAATCTAGTTACAGTATAGATTGAAAAATTTTGTTTTGTCACATATTCAACTTCTACTTGTTAGGCCTTGATTACACGGATACACGGATAATTAATTATTATTTGTTTTTATTTGCTGATTCTGACTCTACAAGGATTTTTAAACATGGAACAAACTGCAAATATTCAATTTAGTTACAGTAAAAGTAGTATTTAGTTTGAAAATGTAGTTTTCTCACATATTCAACTTCTAGGCCATATAATTCACACTAAATATTTATACAATTCCAAAACTTTTCCTGAGCCTGGAAATTGGATTATGATTTTTCCATGACTTTTCCAGGTTTTCTATGACTGTACGAACACCTCAAAGGTCAGTTACATTACACTCGTCCTGGTGTAGACTTGGTTTGGTCCTGTTCCTAGTCCTGGAGCTGTCACTGCCTTGTCCAGGTTTAGTTCCCGGTATAATTCACATTAAATCCATATTTGTATGCGTTTTGATGTGGCGCGTGTGAAAGTAAACCCACCTGACGGCCGCGCCTCTATGACGTAGCGTGTGATGGGGGCTCGTCCCGGATCTCCACTGCTCCACTGTATCGTCAGGGCTGAACCGTGACGAGTGATGAACGGCTCTCCGGGAGGTCCTGGGGCTCCTGGTCCAACAAGAATACATGTTTGAAATTCCATGTTTGTAATCAGAAAAGGTTTATTGCCATTGTCATTGAACACGGATCGCAAACATAGGAACTTGTCTCGGCGTTACAATGAATAATACAATAATAATACATAGTCACTGTGATATTTTTGGACAATTTTAGACTTATTTTTGTATGTTTGAGCTTGGAGTTAAAACTGATTCCTGCTTCTTCCCAGAATGCATTGATTTGACTGAAAAAGGTTATGACTTTTCCCCCGGAGATTGATCATTTCCCTTTATCAGATGGTTGGCAAAAGGAAATAAACAGACTTGTAATATTAATACTAATCAAGCATCTTAACCATCGTGGGGGCAATAGTTTGAATAGTGAATGGATTTTAAATTGCTTGCTTGATTAGGATGTGTTAGAAGGAAGCTTTAAAATCGGGTCACGATAATAAATCAGCAAGTGGTAAACTGTAATATAATTAAGTCGGTCGGAATATTTCTCAAACTGCGGCTGTTCTGGGGTGTTCGTACCAGTCTGTAGTATCTAAAAAGTGCTCAACATAAACTGGTTATTTACAGTGACGAGTATGCAGTATGTTGTTAGTTAAGTCTATTGAGCTACTCTAAAGTGTGAACTGTATCCTGAGTCATATTTAGCATAATTGTTCATGGCGCTAATGGGTTATGCTACTCATATTAGCATACTCTGATTAGCACTACTAGTTTCATTGTTTTGGTTAAGGCCTGAGAATGGAGGTGTACATTGGTTGTTGTAAAATAAATAAAATAAATAAAATAAATAAAATAAATAAAATAAATAAAATAAATAAAATAAATAAAATAAATAAAATAAATAAAATAAATAAAATAAATAAAATAAAATGTGTGCATGTGGTTTTATCAGATCTAGATCAAGATTTTAAGGCCATTTAAAAACTATTCAGAAAAGGAAAAATGTTGTCCTTGATAAAACAGGCATTCATACTGGTTGCCGCTCCACAGATCTGACCTGAAACGTGGCCAGATGGTGTCACCTGCTAGTCCACACACACCGTGCAACCGTCCAGGCAAAGCTATCACATTTCCTCTCACAGAAAAGTTACACAATTAATCGAATGATAGTAAACAGAGTACCTTCTCCTGGGCCAGTGGTGATGTTGGCCTCCACCTCAGGGCCGTAGATGAAGGTTTTGGCCCTGATCCTGAAGTTGTAGCTGACCCCCTCGGCCAGGTCCCTGAGTTTGAGCCACAGCGGGCCGGTCCCCTTCACGTCCACGGTCACGGTCTTACTGACTCCTGGAGGGGACGGCGAGTGCAGACAGTCGCCGCAGCCCACCGAAGAGTCTGGACGAACAAACAAACAAACAAACAAACAAACAAGAAAACAATTTAGAGAAGGTCTTCACAAAGCAGGGCATCACATTTTTATCCGTATAAAAAAGTATTTAAGAATTTTCTTGGAGTGAATTTAAAGGGTGTATTAGATAGGGCTGCACTGATCTATTGCAAAGGCTACATTGTGTAAAATAATATAACATTTCAATAACAATGATGATAGTGAGGTTAATTTGAAGAATTATGATGCAGGTTTTGCCCCTAGTGAGTTTACATGTTCCTTAAATACCTGACTCACACTCAGACACAGAAATTATGAATTGGAAAAAAAAGACAATTACAATTTTATGATAATAATGTATAAGAACAATTCAAATTTTGTTGGTTGAATGCTTCTTTACATCAGATTTAGTCCCTAGTCTGATCTTTATAGTCATGGTTTAGACTTGACATACACCTAATGAAGCCTGCGTAAATTCAGCCATGAACATCTAACTCCACCCAATCTACATCCACTGCTCCGCCAGGGCCACCCGCTCTCCAGCTGCAATCAACGCATCCGAGTTACTCCTTCCTGTTGGCACGCCGCACCTCCTCGGCTCCCAATCAGCGCACAGCCGGCCCCATTTAAACCCTCATGCCACTTCAGACCGTACTGCGACCCTCCACCTCCGCACCGCCTCCTCTGCATCCCTCACATCCTCCTCATGATCCTCTCTACCCTCTTCCTCATATCTACCACCACCAGTCTCCAGGCCCCGGGGGGACACATCTATTACAATTCTATTTTGGAGCGCCCATAATCGCGATGTCTTCTGCCGGGGTCTGAGCGCCAAATAACCCATGTAATAAAGCTTGCTAAACAGTCTTTTCTGTGTTTGTCTGAGTCTCTCTGGGATTGAATCTATGTTTAGACTTGTCTTTATAATGGTTGAAAATTGGCTTATTTATTTCAAACCAGATTTATTTTTGATATAATTCTGGTTTGGTTCTGATTCAGTCACTTTCACTTACATAAACCCTTGACCTGTTTCATAAATGCATCTAAATTCTTTAATACATTCACATAGAGGACCAGTTTGGCTAAATCATAGTATGACCAGCCTAGTCCAATGTCAAATTCAAAAGATTAAATGTGTTTTAAGCAAATGCTATTAAAACGCTGTTGATCTGTAAAAAAAAAAAAAAAAAGGAACTAAAAACCTACGAATACATTTAGGGGGTACCTTCGACCGGTGTGGAGGGCTCGTAGATCAGACGGTAGCCCTCGATGATGCCGTTGGGGTAGGTGGGCTCTCCCCAGGACACGTTGACCGAGGTGGTGGTCAGTTCACTGAAGTGGATGAAGCTCGGGGCGCTGGGAGCTACAGCACAGGGGCGCAACAAAGTCAGGAAGATTTTCAAAAGAACTCGGCTTTCAGCGCTTTGATGGACTCCGAGAGGCCAGGCTCAGGTCGGAGTACTTTCAATAAAATAACTTCACAGCATTCCATTTAACAGAAAGTTTAAAAGGTTTTTTGCTGATGGGTAAAAAATCAGAGATAAAAAATAAATAAAAACAGAGCCCAGATGACTACAACTGAATCTTTTTCTACAATGGAACACTCTTGGACGAACAAGGGAATACACCGACATCAGAAAGAAAGCGCTTAAAAAGAAACATTTTAGATTTTGAAGGTTTATGTTTCATTAAAATACAGGGTTAGAGATTCTACCCAATAAACATACTCAATAAATATCTTAAAAAATCTGAAAAATCATAATTTTTAAATGCTAAGTGGTTCAATAGTTACAGTAACATTACTGCTTGACTTGTGTTTTTAACAGTATTGTCTGAAAGTAAGGTTTTGGGTTCAATTCCAAGAACTGACGGCACATTACTGTATTGCTTTCCATGTTTTTCTTGTACCTTCGTAGGTATTTTATTTTTTTCAATAGACAATTCAGACATATGATAGCACTTTACATTACATTCTGTTAAAACACATTGATCAAGAATCAAAATACTCCTCCTCACCTTCAAAGCTCTTCACCACCTTGCCCCCCCCCCTACCTGTCTGACCTCCTCATCCCCCACCGCCCCTCCCGAGCTCTCCGATCCTCCTCCTCTCTCACCCTGACTGCACCAACATCCCGACTCAAAACTTTTGGCGACAGAGCATTCTCCCGAACAGCACCCCGACTCTGGAACTCCCTCCCCCAACCTGTCCGCCACTCTCCCTCACTCACAACATTCAAATCCCGCCTAAAAACATACCTCTTCACCCAAGCCTATGACCTCCCCTACCCCTAGCCTCCTCTACCCCATTGCCTACACTTCTACCCCCTGTTACATCCCCATCTTTTTCTCTCTACTTCTTCTGTCTTGTTCATTTTATCTGTATATTAATGTGTTCTGTACGTGTTGTCCCCCCCTGTCTGTAAATACCCCCCCTTTTTTTTTTTATGTTCAGCGTCTTTGGGTCACTGAAAAGCGCTATATAAATAAAAGTTATTATTATTATTATTATTATTAATCTGTTCCATAGCTGTTTGTCTGCAGTTTTTAAGATGATAAAATATTCTAATCTCCCCGTTTCCTTCATTCAATCTTAAATCATATGCCTCCTTCCTCCAAAAAACCCAAAACAAAGCACGCTCACAGAAGCTAAACTACTTTTCTGTGCATTTATCAAACATAACGTGAGCTTGAGCGAGCGCTTTGGTGATTAGCGAGCTACGCACCATGTGGAGGGGGTAACGTTGTTTGGCACGCCGACAGCAACAGTTGGCCTCATTTTCCTATCGAATTCTTTCCCTGCAGTTGAAGCCTCTCACTAAAGCTCTCAAGGTTTTTCAAACTGGTTTCAGCTCATAAATGTGAAGTAGTGTTGTAAATACCACAGTATATCTCGCATCGTATTCATTTATTCCCAGCTCTTCCTTGCATCATTAATATTTAGAACTCTGATGCATTTGTTTGATTATATTTCCAAAGTTCTTCATGTTATAGAGTCCAACTGTTCAGTACATAGCCACAAAGCTATCAAAACTAGCCAATAATGTGATTTAAATCCACCTAATTCCAGCTATTCCTTCATTTGGCTCTTTATACAGACTGTAAATACTGTAATTAATCGTAGTTTATCGTCAAGCCATTTTAATTCATTCCGTGTTCAAATCCTTTTGCATTTCCTTCTTTTTTTAATCAAGAACACCAATCAAAACAACGATGAAAATATCATGTTTGATTTGATTTTTCATGTATTTGGTAACAAGCTTATGCCAGTTGTATATAGCAAAATATTGAAGCTTTTTAAACAACATATAGGCATACATTCATAGTAACTACGCCTTCATTAGACTAAAAAAAAGCATGAACAAAGACTTAATTCATGAAAAAAAACAAAAAAAAACTACATCATTAAAGGCTTAGGGTTATGAGTTAGGCTATCTGTTAAAGACTGTTAAAAGGGTAGTTCATTTTAAAGTGTTATCTCATAATTTATATTAACTTGTATAATTTATGTAAAAATCAAGAAAGTTCTTCACAAAATCCAGCAAAGGGTGCCTTTTTATGTATTGGACGATGATACAGATACAAAATATGTATCGTATTTTCCGGACTATAAGTCGCACCAGCCAAAAAATGCATAATAGAGAAGAAAAAAACATATATAAGTTGCACTGGAGTATGAAATGCGGTTGCAAGTGTGAAAATAACAAATAATATCACATATAAAACGGAGTATAGTATATAAGTATAAATATAAGTATAAGTTGCACCCCAGCCAAAACTATGAAAAAAGGTGCGAATTATAGTCCGGAAAATACGGTAATAAGAGCGAGTTCACACTTCAAATTTGGATTAAACTTGGACTAAACCCGGAGCTAGACTAGTCAAAGTCGGGGCTAAACTAGAATACGTACAGGACCAACTCATTAAACTGGGCTCAAACCAGAACCAAACAAGCACAAATAAACACCTGAACGCATCCTAAAAAGCTGGAAAAAGTTATTTTTCAAATAACACGAACACAAGTTAAAAGTTGTACGCTTATCAGTTATTTACCCGCTTGCTGCGTGCGTCCTCTGGTGGGCGAGCTGCGCGGCCCGTCCCCCGCCGCGTTGAAAGGGGCCACGCTGATCATGTAGGTGGTGTATCCCGTCAGATTCTTCAGTTTGACCCCTCCCTCCGGCATGAAGAGCGTCCGCAATCTCTCCGTCTCATTTTCACGCTGGAACTCCCAAAAGTAAACCTACGCAGGGATACGGCGAGCAGTAAATAAATATTAATGCTGATGTTATGGGACTACGCAGCTACTCGTGTTGTGCAATAAATCTCTCGCCTATTTCTGTCTCCCCAAAGGCAAAGAGCTGCTATTTCGCTCTATTCCCCATAAACGAGCTTTAAAGTAATCGACTTTTATTACGGCCCCCTACGGATAACAGCGCGGACCGGATGTTTTAAGGTAAAATGTGCACTTAATTGTATTCACAAATAAATATAGTCCCCACAGGGCACTAATGGTATTCATGGAAAACAATATATTTCCTTAGTGAAACGTCTTGGGTTTTCAATTTCAAGTGTTTTGTGTTTCGGATGCATTGTTTTAATTTAAGCTGAACCTTGTAGCCTTGAATGTCCCCGTTCTGGGCGTCCACAGGAGGCGGGTCCCACATCACGTCCAGCTGGGTGGCAGTGGCGGATTGGATGGCGACGTTTTGGGGCGGGGCGGTGGGCACTACAGAAGAAGAAAAATAATTAAGATAAGATAAGATAAGATATTCCTTTATTGTCCCACATGGGGAAATTTCATTGGAGCAACGCAGGTAGATACAGAGGTAGATACAGAAGAACAGATCACTTATAGGAAGTCTGAAAAACACTTTCAGTAGAAGATCTCCTATAAATAAATAAAAACTCCCATAGACAAATAAATACATAAATACCATTGCATGTGATCCCGACAGTAATTGCACATGAATATGTGTCACGACAGCACATAGATTGCACATGAATTTCACAGTAATTGCACATACGACAGAATTGCACATCAGTATTAGGTTAGGTCAGTATTGCGACGGGATAACGAATATATATATGCAGTATATTAAAATGCATTTCTCAGGTGATTCTTACAATTAAGTTCAATAAAGATTTTTTTTTTTTCTTTTGCTTTGAGTTGTGTGTCGTCTGTTTTTTTTATTTTTTTATTTGATTTTATCCAGGCGATCCTTTCAGTCTATTTAATTTTCATTTTGTTTATTGATTTCTAATTTTACTCTGTTTTTATTCCGTTTTACTTATTTTATAGTTTATTTACTGTGTTGATTAAACTAAAACGGTTTTACTGGTTTTTAAGCTTACACAGCTTAAGTCCTGGTATTGTTCAGCACGTACAGTCCTTAAAGTGAGTATTACGCAGTTGTAGTTGTACAGTAACTTCAACAATTTAAGAACATGCATTTTCAATTCTTTGGAGAAAACCAACTAATATCATTGGCCTTCCATGGGACTGTAGTATTGAGCCTTAAAATGCCTCTTTTTGTTGAATTAGTGTTTAAAAAGTTGTTTCTTTGTGTAAATGATGTCCCTAGTGTCTACACTAGGGACACTAGAACGAGTGTCCCTAGTGTGATGTCACTTCCTGTCATTTTCTACAGATTTTTCAAAGTTTTCTCCACAAATATCTGCTTGATTGGTGTAAAACTATAATGTATATGTACAACAGTTATATAAATACACCAAACAAAGTGTAAAACCCCGTCACGCACTTTAAAGGTGCTCTATGCAACTTTGCTGGTTGGTACTGGCTGTCTGCTCGTCTCTATGGAGAGTATACTGCTTTTCCAGGACTGTTTTGTCTATAACAACTTACTGTATCTGTCATGATATTTACTCTAGGGTTACAGGGCGTCTCTTTTTACACACCTGCCTCTCCGACGAACACCTCTTGCGGCGGACTGTTTGGCCCCTCGCCCACCGCGTTGTACACAGACATCCGGATCTCGTAGCGCTTGTGTTTGCTCAGCTCTGCGTGAACAAGACGTCATGAGATACGCAGAGTTACACAGAGTTACGCAGAGTTACACAGAGTTACGCAGATTTACGCAGAGTTACACAGAGTTACGCAGAGTTACACAGAGTTACACAGATTTACGTAGAGTTACGCAGAGTTACGTAGAGTTAGGCAGATTTACGCAGAGTTACGCAGAGTTACGCAGAGTTACGCAGAGTTACACAGAGTTACGCAGAGTTACACAGAGTTACGCAGATTTACGCAGAGTTACACAGAGTTACGCAGAGTTACACAGAGTTACACAGATTTACGTAGAGTTACGCAGAGTTACGTAGAGTTAGGCAGATTTACGCAGAGTTACGCAGAGTTACGTAGAGTTACGCAGAGTTACACAGAGTTACACAGATTTACGCAGAGTTACGCAGAGTTACGCAGATTTACGCAGATTTACGCAGAGTTACGCAGAGTTACACAGAGTTACGCAGATTTACGCAGAGTTACGCAGAGTTACACAGATTTACGCAGAGTTACGCAGAGTTACGTAGAGTTACGCAGATTTACGCAGAGTTACACAGAGTTACGCAGAGTTACACAGAGTTACGCAGATTCACGCAGTTACACAGAGTTACGCAGAGTTAGGCAGAGTTACACAGAGTTACGCAGAGTTACGCAGAGTTACGCAGATTTACGCAGAGTTACGCAGAGTTACGTAGAGTTACGCAGATTTACGCAGAGTTACACAGAGTTACGCAGAGTTACACAGAGTTACGCAGATTCACGCAGTTACACAGAGTTACGCAGAGTTAGGCAGAGTTACACAGAGTTACGCAGAGTTACGCAGACTTACGCAGTTACACAGAGTTACGCAGAGTTACGCAGATTTACGTAGAGTTACGCAGATTTACGCAGTTACGCAGAGTTACGCAGAGTTACACAGTTACACAGAGTTACGCAGAGTTACGCAGAAATATGCAGAGTTACACAGAGTTACGCAGAGTTACGCAGAGTTACGCAGAGATACGCAGAGTTACGCAGATTTACGCAGCGTTACGCAGAGTTACGCAGAATATCAGAGTTACGCAGAGTTACACAGAGTTACGCAGAGTTACGCAGAGTTACGCAGAGTTACACAGATTTACGCAGTTACATAGAGTTACACAGAGTTACGCAGAGTTACACAGATTTACGCAGTTACATAGAGTTACACAGAGTTACGCAGAGTTACGCAGAGTTACACAGAGTTACAGTAGGTTGTCATTTCATTTGCTGTATTAGATTACGTAATAGGACAACAGGACAATTTAAGCGGCAGAAATTCTAGCTAAATAGGACTAAATATAATGAAAAAAAGACCGGTGACCTTGCTAATAATGTTCCTATTAATGTGTTACAGTAGTTACACGGATCAAACATAACATTATAACAGCTAAAAGGAGAAATAATAAAGAGTTTTTGTTTTTCCATAATGGTGTTGCATGAAATTAACAGTTAAATTGACATTTAACTTTCATAATTTTCACTTATAAACTTCACAACTTATAAACTTAATCTTACATAATGATGAGAAATTATGTTAAAAAAAAGTGTCAAGATACTCAACTATCCTTACATTTTGTACATTAAGACATCAATAGGTATCTTAACAATGACAATACACCGTAATATCCTGCTGTTTGACGTGTTCACGACTTTAAATTAACACGGTAATCACAGAAAATAACAAACCGTCACGAGTGTATGCAGCGGTGACAATGTTATGCTTGAGAAACGCAGCATCTGTTTTTCGCACACTTCCAATAAAAGTAGATCATTTCAGCGTCCAAGTTTCTCAGCGTGTGTCGGCTTCCTTGGCTTTACTAATTGTGCTTCTATTATTGTGGTTGAGTCAGCCAAAATCTTTGTGAGCGCTGCAATGCTCACAACATATGGTCGGAACGGAAAAACGTGCTCATTCGGGAGCGCCGTTGCTACTTTGTGCTTCGCGGCGCTACTTACTGTCCAACTCGAACTGCGTCATGGCTGGATCGCTTAGATTCCGGATGCTGTACGGCGCTGTGGGAAGAAGAAAGGTCTGGTAAATGCAACGTATTGGGAAGACAAAAGGTTGGGTTCACTGCGTTACGTTCAAAAACTGCACATGAGCTGGAGGACGGGTCAATCTTACAGTTTTGACCTGAAATATTCCCTGCGATGAAGCAAAAGTAACAAAAAAAATCTGCAGATGTCAAGTTAAGATAATCCTTTATTGTCCACACATAGGAAAATTTCACTGATACAACGCAGGTAGATGCAGAGGAAAAGAACAGATAACAGATTATAGTAAGTTTAAAAAACACTCTTAATTGAAAAGAACTCTTATAAACAAAAACTCCTATAGACAAAACCTCCCATTTCCCAAAAAGGGATGGAGGGGGAAAGACGATGGTTCTCCGCAGTTTCATGAGTTCCTCCTTTGTATAAACGCGCACAGGCGCCGTTCCGTACGGCGGCGGTGGCCGGGGGGGGCGGTGGGGCCGGGGGGGGGCTAGCTCAGAGCTAGTGCACATCACGACGACACGACGAAAAACACTCAATAATCCAGCAGAACAAAGTCGAAACAAGTTGAATTAAAGCGATTCCAGCGCGTGTCCCGATCGTACAACAAAAGTAGAAAAAAAATTACAAAATACAAAAGATAAAGCACAATAAGTGTGAAAAAAGTGTGAAAAAGAGCGGAGTGTTGCACCGGGCTAGTTCAGTGTCTCCTCAAAATATCTAAGGTGACTATTTTTCATTAGTTTTAAAAAGTTTATGCATTGTTCAAGTGCACAGACAGGGTTGTTGTCAGGTGAAATTGCTATGGTTATCGCTATGGTTCCGTCTGAAATTATAATAAGTTCTATTTCCATTCGATTTATGTTTGTAAAGCTCCAAATCGCAATAGCACTTGCCTCGCAGGGCTGAACAAAAGGGCTGACTTGGTCAATAATAGAGTTTTCTCTATTATTGACCAAGTCAGCCCTTGAGATTAACCATTCCAGAGCATCCTCCCTGTGCATAGACCCTCCTTCTGGGCAAAGAAAATCTAAGTATAAAGTTAAAGTGCCTGTGACAGGCACTTTAACTTTACTTACTTACTTTACTTTAGTGTATTTATACCTGTTGTACTAATAAATTATAGTTTAAACAACAACTTTTTAACTCTCTAAACATGAATTCAACATGTATATTTATTGGTCATTTTTTTCCCCAGTGGTTAATGGCCAATTTCCTACTGTGATGTCATAGATTACAAACAGGAAGTGAAATTATAAACCTAATTATTATTATTTTTTACATTTTTTAAAAAGTTTTTTTGGTGTGTGCAAAATTCGAAATATATATATATTTGAGTTCAATGAGTCATCCGACCTGTCATGGGCACTTTAAAGAAGGCCACGTGTACTGGCGAACGGGCGAACGCCAAAATGCGTTTGGCTAAGGCATAATCATAAAGTAATCATTGACAAAAACAAACTGATCAACTATAAGGCATAGATACAAAGAATTTATAAATGTTGGTAATAAACAACTAATCAATTAACAAAAATAAACACTAACCTTAACCCTAATCCTAACCCTAGTAAATGATTAGTTTGTCAATGATGAATAAACATTTATAACTATAATAATGTATCTACGCCTTATTCTAAAGTGACACCAGCGATTGTTATTGGAAGCAGTACGAAACGTTCAAACAGATGAGAAATGCTCGAAAAATTTTCAAAAGTTAAAACAAAACCTGATGGATTAACCTATAATCCATGTGCATATAACTGAGGAAAATAGATTCATGTGATAATATGTAATAATCCACGTAATAATCCATGTGCATATAACTGTAATAATATATAAAATAATAACATGTAATAATCCATGTGCATATAACTGTAATAATATATAAAATAATAACATGTAATAATCCATGTGCATATAACTGTAATAATATATAAAAATAATAACATGTAATATCCATGTGCATATAACTGTAATAATATTTAAAAATAATAACATGTAATATCCATGTGCATATAACTGTAATAATATATTAAAATAATAAAATGTATATAAAAATAATAAAATGTAATAATCCATGTGCACAAAGGCGCCGGTCCAGCTGGCAGCCCGGTGCAACGCTCCGCTCTTTTTTCACACTTTTTTCACACTTATTGTGCTTTGTCTTTTGTATTTTGTAAATATTTTTTCTACTTTAGTTGTACGATCGGGACACGCGCTGGAATCGCTTAATTCAACTTGTTTCGACTTTGTTCGGCTGGATTATTGATTGTTTTTCGTTGTGTCGTCGTGATGTGCGCTAGCTCTGAGCTAGCCCCCCCGTCCCCACCGCGCTCCTCGGCCACAGCCGCCGTACAGAACGGCGCCTGTGCGCGTTTATACAAAGGAGGAACTCATGAAACTGCGGAGAACCATCGTCTTTCCCCCTCCATCCCTTTTTGGGAAATGGGAGGTTTTGTCTATAGGAGTTTTTGTTTATAAGAGTTCTTCTATTAAGAGTGTTTTTTAAACTTCCTATATTCTGTTATCTGTCCTTTTCCTCTGTATCTACCTGCGTTGTATCAATGAAATTTCCCCATGTGTGGACAATAAAGGACTATCTTATCTTATCTTATAACTGATGTAAATAGAGTGTTTATTTTACCATTATTATTAGTATTATCTTGTCTTACGCTAGCTGTTTTTATTTTATCTTTATTTTTCCCCTATATTCCTTATTAGGAAATGAGAGGTTTTGTCTATAGCAGTTTTTGTTTATAAGAGTTTTGTTTATAAGAGTTCTTCTATTAAAAGTGTTTTTGAACTTCCTATACGTTATCTGTCATTTTCCTCTGTATCTACCTGCGTTGCAACAATGAAATTTCCCCATGTGTGGGCAATAAAGGAACATCTTATAATAAACTGCTGGATCGCTCCTGGTAAATACACGTATCACTCTACATTTGTCAGAGCAAACAAACACATTTAGCATCCTTTTAGCACGTGGCTAAGTGTAACATTCTGATGACGACACAATGACGAGCCCTATCGAGTTCACCCTTATACTTCCAGCGTAGTAAGATCTGCGGTTTAGTTCTTTAAACCCGCGCGACCGCCGTAATCACCGCTCCGGCGAGAGATGATGTAACAAGAGTCTAAATTATAGCTCCAGTCACAGTGAGCCGCGAAACACAACTCCCCAGTAAAACTAATAACAGCCTGCAGCCCACAGCTACTGATCTCAAGATGAAATGTTTTGCTGAAAAGTGTCAAGACCGGCGGGGAAATCGTGGAAGCAGAATGAGGCTGCGTGAAAGTTGGGCTTTGATGGAGATAATGGGGCCGCTTGACACATAAAGACGCTGTGTCGGGATAATAATAAGCAATGATGAACTCCTTCGAACGGTGGCGAGCCCTTCCCGAAATCACAAGTGCGCGCGATGAGTCTATTTGCGCCGAAATGTGCCGTTGGAAGCTGCGGAGATCCTCCTCTGAAGTCTTAGATGTTCGATACGAGGAAAATGACTCTGCGTTCATTTCACCGTGTCGTTTAAATGAGCGGAAAGTTAATGTGTGATTCGAACGATACGAACGTTATACTGTGCCGTACCTCCCAGCAGCGACTGACAATTGTTTCTTTTGAATTCAATTAGCGAGAGAATTGGATGTTTATTCCGACATTGGCAGTAGATGAAGCTAAAGCGACGCTGTTTCCACACTTCGATTTCCACATCCAAAACTTGCAAATGCTTATATTTCGTGAATCCGGCTGTTTGCTGGTGTTACTTCTCTGAGCACGTACTGCAGACTGCAAAACACCGAAGACGCTTTTGCTTTCGTCCATTTGCAGCACTGTACATCACCAGGTACTTACTTGTAGCATAGCATTAGCATTTGTATTAACATTGTAGCTTCATAGCTTGCACCGACTTGTATTTTATTGTTTACGCGCCATTTTCTTTCTTTTTTTTCTTTTAATGCATATTTTGATATTATAGTTTAACAATTAGATTTAAATTAAGTTGAAATAGTAGTAGTAATAGCATTTTTATTGATTGTTGACAGCATTCTTAGGGTTTCTTCCCCATTGTGCAACAAAAAAAGTTAGATTTTCTCATCTTAGTTTGTGAAATCCAGATAAAAATGTATTGATACTAATAATTCCATAATTACTTCATGCAAGCGCTTGTATGTTTGTAATCACATAGTTTTTATTCTATGTAGATTTAATTGTATTCTATCTAGTATTTTGTTAATGCATGTTTTGCTCTCATGTTAAGCTGATGTTTTTTAATCCTTATTCCTTGTAAATACTTTTGACAAAGGTTCTCTAATCCTAAAATTCAATAAAATTATAAATAAATTAAATAATCTCTACTTTACAATAAACCAGACTGTCGTTAAAATCCAAAAGTTCGTCAGCACGATTCACGCTCAAGGCTTTTGCGCATCTCCTTACCGTTAAGCTCCGCCCAGGACGAGGACGTGGCGATGCTGCGGATGGAGTAACCGCGGAGACGATCGTACAGGAGCTCTCTGTATCGGATCCGAAAGCCCAGGAGAATCCCGTTGATCTTTTCCTCCGACGGTCGCTGCGGGGAAAACAGACGCAAAGAATGTAAAACGGTTTTAATGAAGCCGTGTGTGTGGATCCAAAACAACACGTGTAGTCACTTCCTAACCCTGCTGTTTGTACTTGCCAGCACTTTACTGTAAATAGGGCCATAGATCTTCGGAATAATAACCTATCTCCTCTCCGCAAGTGACTAAGACGGCGTAACAAACCTTCGGTTGATCGTGCGAGCGTGCCCAGAGGCGACCAACGGACAAAAAAAAAACAAAACTCTAAAGTACTTGTCTATGTACGCTTGTAACTCGACGAGTGTTCTCATAAACGCTGCACTGTGGCTGGGAGCGTTCTGTTTTATGATCTGCTAATTCAGGTGCAAGACTTTTTTACTGCACTCCGAGGATGTGAGCGAAAGTGCATTTTGTGTCGTCAGATTTTTTTAATCCGTCTTTAAACAGCCACAATGAAGGAGAAAACCGACATTGTGTGTGTTTTTTTATGCCATTTTTGTTTTTGGTCTCCTTCCTGTCACCGGATCTAAACACAAAGTTAAAGTGCCCCTGACAGGTTTTTTATCATTTTCAAATGTTTACTTTATTTTGTGTATATATGGTTTACCTATTGTACAAATAACTTATAGTTTTACACCCATCGAGTAGGTATTTGTGGAGAAAACGTTGAAAAATCTGTAGAAAATGACAGGAAGTGACATCACACCAGGAACACTCATTCCAGTCAACGTTTATGCATAATTTACACAAAGAAAATACTTTTTAATTCTCTTAACATGAATTCAACAACATAAAGTCGCTATCACATATTTGCAGTGGTTAATGGGCAATTTCCTATTGTGATGTCATAGATTACAAACAGGTAGTGGAATTAAAAAATAGCTATTCTGGGATACATTTTTAATATTTTTTTTTTAGCAAAATTCAAAATACATTTATCTTAACTGCATTTTAGTTCAATGAGTTGTGAATACTCCGAGGATGTGAGCGAAAGTGCATTTTTGTGTCGGATTTTGTATCCGTCTTTAAACAGCCACAATGAAGCAGAAAAAGCCATTGCGTGTGTTTTTTTATGTTTTTCTTTTTTTTGGTGTCTCCTTCCTGTCACCGGATCAAAACACAAAGTTTAAGTGCCCGTGACAGGTTTTTAAAATGTTTTTACTTTATTTAGCGTATTATACCTGTTGTCCAAATACATTCTAGTTTTACACCAATCGAGTAGGTATTTGTGGAGAAAACGTTGAAAAACCTGTAGAAAATGACAGGAAGTGACATCACACCAGGAACACTCATTCCAGTCAACATTTATGCATGATTTACACACACTTTTAAACTCTCTAAACATGAATTCAACAACATGAAGGCGCCATCATATATTTTATTTGTAAATTTTTACCCCCAGTGGTTAATGGGCAATTTCCTACTGTGATGTCATAGAAGTAAAATTAAAAAACATAAAAAAATAGCTATTCTGGGGTACATTTTTTATAATTTATTAGGCAAAATTCAAAATACTAAAAATATTTATCTTAACTGCATTTTAGTTCAATGAGTCGGGAACACGTCGCGGATGTGAGCGAAAGTGCATTTTTGTGTCGTTTTTCATCGTCTTTAAACAGCCACAATGAAGCAGAAAAAGCCATTGCATGTGTTTTTAAAATGTTGTTTTTTTGTCTCCTTACCTGCCACCGGATCAGCACCGACGTGGTTGTGTGTGGCGTGACGGAGAGGATTGTGGGCGCCTCGTCTGGCGCTGTAGGGCAATGAAAAGAAGGAGATAAATGAGTTAAATTGACTGGAAAATGGGCACGACTTAAGATGCTTAATCCAGCAGTGTGCGGTGGCATTCATGGTGCGCAAACAAACAATACAGCGACCAGGGCTACATCGTTCGGCTACTCTAGTTCTACTCGTCAAGGAACCAATCAAAGGAGCCTCGTATACCGCCAGAACATGCCACAGTTTAAAATGTAATAGTATAAGTGTAAAATCGTCTTCAGTGCGTTAGATCTGTCTTTTTAAACAAACTAGTGAGTTAAAATGTAAAAAGAAGAGCATGACATATCATGAAAAGAACACTAAATATTTGATATACGCACCAGAAAAACACATTATTTTATTATTCAGTCATTATTGTTTTGTTTGGTTTCTCTACAAATGCAAATTTCATATATGAAAAGGGATGTCAAGATTATTATGTTTATCGCTAATCGTGATTATTAAGGTGCCAATATCATCGGAAAGACTTATACAAAAAAATATAATAGTGACATTTTTACCATTTTTAAATTCAATGAATAGAAAAGTGACAAGTTTCAATTTAGATGAGGTATTTTTAGTTAAATAAAAAGAAATGTGACCATCTTAGAAGTCCTGTCTGCTCAGCCTTTTCTCAAAAAAGTAAACCTAAATGTAAAGTGCATTTTTTTACATCTTACTTTTTGTTCATGTAAAATTCTGAATGTTTGATTCCATAAAGCAGGAGAGATGATGTGTTCAGAAATCAAAAAGTAAAAAACAAGTTTTTTTTTTTTTTAAGGATCTTTTCTGTTGTTTTGGTCGTGACGTTAAAAATCGCAAAAATTCACGACGTTTATCTCACAATAATCATCATAATCTAAAATTCAAAATCGTGACACCTTTCTAAAACTTTCTAGCCAGATTTTAAATGATAATAATGTAAACAGCATTACAGGAAGACACATATCAGTCGTCTACAACCATTAAAATAAGAAAAATACCAGTCTTTTATACCTTTTCCCTCACACTCACAGTATATTTGTTTAAATAGCTTTGCATAGTTTAACGCAGACTAACATACTCTCTGACTGTCGTGTCGGGGAGGAGGATATTGTCCAGAATTAGGACTATTCTGGACTTTCCCTCCCGCCCGCTCCAAACTGCACATGTAAATAAGAAATATGTTAATCTGCTGTAACGGTAGTTCTAAGTCAAATGCAAATATAGTAGGAGTTAGCTGCTTTATTCTTACTGTGATGTTGATATACAATTTTGATAGCTATTTCTTCTGCACATAGTTTGCATAACTAAAACCATTTCCTCCTTTAGTGATGAACAAAATAAATTCCCAAACCCAAAGCTCGCCTATGGTTTTCGCTGTTTGAGGCATCTACAAAACACAATAAAAACCCATCGACCGAGGCGGGCGCAGCAGCTGGCACGAACAATTACGGCGGCACGTGACGGTCGGCGGGTGGAACAGCCGGATTTGCCAAAAGGCTCTTGTATCGTCGCGGCAGCAGATGGCGATCACATGACATCACCTTTGGACCGAGCCAGCGGCGCCGCGAACAAAGGGCCGTGTCATCCCGGCGGAGAGAGGCCCGCGAAACAAGCCCCCGTTCCTGAGCCGCGGAGCTAAAGGTAAACCACACCGGCGGGAGAGAGAGCGCCCCCGGCAACGAGGCAATGTGGGTCAAGCTGCTTTTGCTTCCCCCCCCCAAAAAATAGCACAACAATCGCTGCGTTTTCTGGGAGGATGTTCCGGGGAAACGGCTGATGCAATGCGTCTGTGTGAAGCCGAAAATGAAAAGGTGTGCAACAATACTGGGTGAAAACTACAGACTAGAACTGTGATTTTGCTTGTATTGTAGTATTTGTGTTTATTTATTTATGTGCTGTCGTGACACATATTCATGTGCAATTACTGTCGTGATCACATGCAATGGTATTTATGTATTTATTTATTTCCATCCATCCATTTTCTACCGCTTGTTCCCTTTCGGGGTCGCGGGTGACTGGAGCCTATCCCAGTGACTTCGGGCCTTAGGCGGGGTACATCCTGGACAGTGGCCAACTTGTCGCAGGGCCAACACAGAGACATAGACATTACAGACAGCCATTCACTAGGCCCAATTTAGAGTTACCAATTTTTACCTAACACATGTATTTATTTATTTATTTATTTGTCTATGGGAGTTTTTATTTATTTATAGGAGATCTTCTACTGAAAGTGTTTTTCAGACTTCCTATAAGTGATCTGTTCTTCTGTATCTACCTCTGTATCTACCTGCGTTGCACCAATGAAATTTCCCCATGTGGGACAATAAAGGAATATCTTATTTGATGTCATCTTTATGAAGGAGACGAGTGCAGCCACAGCTAGCTTCTATAATACTTTCTGAAATGTGTTCAATGTAAAGCAAAAAAGGTGTCATTTTTGAAAATAATCTGACTATTAGTGTGTTTACTTCTGGTTGAATGGCAAACACACAATACTATCTCCATCTTTGCACCCTGAAGAAGGCCTTGTTAGGGCTGAAATGCGTTGGTGCGCATTTTAAACTTAAAGCCATGTTGCAATAAAGGCTTTTTAATATTTTTTCCAAAACAGAGTGCCTTGGTTTTTTGTCTGTGGGAATACTTGACTTGTATATTTTTCGCCACTATTTATACCAGCATAGTTTCTTTTTCCTTGCAACTATCTCCATCTTTGTACAGCAACTGAAGGAAATCTACTGCAGTATATGTATTTCCTGTAATTACACAAAGCCTAAAATATTTATAAAATATATATACTGTATGTTCAAGAGGAGCATGTCAGTCACTCTAAAAGATATAATATAAGGTGATACACTTCAGAAGTATGGGAAGCCTTCTGCTGTCAAAGCAAATAAACCACTATTTTTACTAACATTCTAGTATTAGCAAACGTGGCTATGTTTACATGCACACCAAAAATCTGATCGTTATCTGATTTCTGGACCTGTATGATTTTTTAAATGACATGCAAACTGCTAAATCTGATGTGAGTGATAAGAAGGACCATGATCAGAAAGAAATGACATGTTTTTGGTATTTTACATGTAATTTTAATAACCTTTTAACTCCAAAAACTTGATAATAATGATTTTTGATCGTTCAGCTAAAGGACAATAGCACAAAAAAGAGCAAACTAATGTGGTAAAGATAACAAATTAAAGAGAATGGTTTTGTTTTTTTAAATACATTGTTCTAGTTCTTCTGGTTTTTTTTTCCCTTCTGTTTATGTAAATGTATTTTTTTTGTATTTATTTGATCAGTACAACAATATTAGCGCCTGGTGTCCTCTTACCGTCCTGCAGAGTGGTGATGGCTTCACTTTCATCGCTGTATTCACTGTCACCAATGTCATTGGTAGCTTTGATTCTGAACTGGTACGATGTGAACGGCTTCAGCCTGAGAAGAGCAGATACGACAATATTTTATATATAAAGTACATACAGGATTATTAGACACATTAGACCCAGGCTATCGCTGGGCTGGGACTAAACCAAAACTAAAAACGAGTCCAAACTACGACTAAGCAAAGACTGAACTAGAAAATAATTTAACTTAACGTAAGATAAACTATTTCGATTATTTTTTACCATCCAATACAACACTTTCAAATAGGAAACTGCAATGGATATTAATAAGCTACAATTATCAGTCCTCAGTCTATCAGATCGGCCCATTCTCGAGGTTTTAAAAGTATTTTTAAAACCTCGCTTTTTTTCATTTTTTCCCCTCAATACAACTCCAGCAGACCCTTATCTTTTACGTTATATCTGTTTATTTTCATGTGTGCTTTGTGTGTAAACTTGACCCTGAAGGTCCACGTAACAAACAAGAATAAAGTGAATTTATTGTGAAACAGTAATTCAAAACTAAGCATTTACGCTATAAATATACACGTCATTATTTTCATTACTTAAAGAGATCAAGGGCATATCTGCTTTGTCTTACAAAATAAAACAGAAAGTTGTCTTTAAAACATATATTCTATTAAACATGATTAACAACCATCCAGGGAATATGTAAAAGAGCAACTTTGAGTTCACTTTTTTAAATGAATGAATCGCTGCAACTTGGTGGTCATAACATCTAGACTAGGCATGTCCAAACTACGGCCCGGGGGCCATATGCAGCCCGCAGACCAATTTTTTTGGGCCCTCATGCTTCCTGCTAAGTTGGTCCAAAAAACAAAAAGTAGTACTTTTTTGTGTAAAATTGGAAATATTCAAGCATTTTGATGTTATACCAACCTAATATTAACGTTTTAAGTCTTATTAAAGGTGTGGAGGCATCAAAACAATGTCAAATGCAAAATTTCAAATGATTCACTCGCAAATTTGACATTGTCGGGTTGTCTGTGGCCCTCTGCCCCGTATACGTTTCAAAATGCGGCCCTCAGTGAAAAAAGTTTGGACATCCCTGATCTAGACTGTATCAAGACCGAATCACAAACTTGCTCTAAACCTCCTTATCACACATATTATAAGAGAGCCTATTTCCCCCAAAACGCCTGACTAAAAAGAATATCACATTTTAAATTTCGTCAAGATTTTAGAAATATAAAGAGCAGTTTAGCTGGTGTCTGGATGGTCTGATTGACACTAGTTTGGGCATTTCTTAGCTTTTGACAATTCCTCTTAGAAAACTGAAGCAAGTAGCATTTTGGGACTTATAATAAAGTGAAAAGGTCCAGGAAGAATCCATATAAAAGTCCTAAAATTAAGTTTGACTGAAAATAAATGGGTTACAAACTTTATTTTTATTTTATGCCCAGCAGCTTGTTTTTATCAGATGTGGATCATTTCAACAGGTTAAAGTGCAGCTTTTCATATTTCCTTCTTTCTTATCTTGTTTACTGAGATAAACATATGGTAAATGATGGTACAAATGTAACGTAAAAGTAAATACGCTATAGTTGTTCAAACCAGAGGCATTTGTGAGTAGCCTGACCTGTCGTGTTCACGTTTAAATCCAAGCGCAGACCCACCTTGACACCCTGTAGGAGGAGGCTTCGTGGTTGACGGAGGCGGAGTGGACGGTCCAGTTGTTTTCGGGCAGTTCCCTGAGCTGGACCGTGTAGTAGCGGACGGGAGAGAGGCCGTCGCTGCCCGGCTCCCACGTCAGTAGCACCTGCCGAGCCGACACGTTCCTCTGGGGCACCGACGGCCGACTGGTGGGCTGAGGCCGGGCTGAGCGGACAGGACAGGACAAGACAGGACGGTTTATTACATATTATTGCAATGTTCTTTTTTATTATTTGTACATCTAAGTGTGGTCATGATTTCTACTTCTATTTAAATGAGGTAGACAGTGTCAGTATATAAGTGTGCAGGACAATTGAAGCACTAAAAACGAAGTAGCAATTATTATATCTAATATTTGTTTGGAGGAGTGAATTAATGAACTGTTTTACACAAAAGCAAAACAAAAAAGTTGTGGGGGGGAAAAAAGATCAAAGTATAATTTAAAATAGACTTATTTTACACTTTTTTTTGCAAGGAAATAAATTTGAAGTCAACGTTAAACATGTTGGTGCTACTTTATAATAACTACACATTAATCAGCCTTAATAAAGCATGAACAAAGACTTAATTCATTATGAACAAACAGTTAGACTTAGAAACGACTTAATCAAAGGGTTATGTAGATACTAAGCCTGGATAATTTACAATAAAATGAACAATTAAAAGCGTAGTTATTATTATGATTCATGATTGTATTTTAAAAGCTTTTTAGGGAGTTTTAATCCAGCACACATTACAGACGAACAAACAAACAAACAAACAAACAGACAAACAAACACACTCACTCACAAAAAAACACACTATAGAAGTAACTACATTAACAACACAACGTCCAGAAGAAGAGCAGCTTGCTTTATATAAAGTAGGTTCAGGGAATCTTTTAACCAATTGTTAATATCAAAACAATATATCAATACTTTAAAACAGTTAAAAAATAAAAAAAAGTTTAGCTAATACAAAACCCAGTGGTAAAATATTGTCTCTTTTTTGACATGAGTCTTGGGTTCTTATTCCAATAAGACAGAACAGTGGACAAGGGGGATCAGTACATTAAACACACTTGTCAGTTTGTCAATTACAGTATTTCAAATATGATCCCACTGTGGGGCATCGCCACGACAACTGTATGAGTTCTGCCCCACAACCACGCCAGCAGAGTTTTGATGACTCGTTATCCGTTTTATTTAGAACATATGGTGTAATGTAAGCTCGATGTAATATTTTGAGCTGTATATTTCTATGTTAGTTTGTATTAATTAGTATAAAGTGGTGGCATATTGGTGAATTAGGCATAGAATGGGACAGAACTGGGACTAAAGCTTACTCTTACCCGGGACAGACAAGCCCAGACATGGTGAACAGACCAATCAGAACAATGAAGAAGGATGGATCGGCGTACTACAGCCACAGGTTGCGCCACAGAGAAAGTCTAAGTCCATTAATTGACAAAACAGACTATGAAAACAGAAAAGTGCTAAAGTTATTAATGACGTGATACAGCACCGAATGAACGCCACTTATGTCTGTGCCAAGCAGCCAGTTACTGTACATATTTTAATAGTGTATTTAACGCTATACAGTATGATTAAGGATAATGGAAAAACTCCATCTGGGAACAACCTGCATTAGCCAAGTGTAGATTATTCTCCATAATACATAATACAAACATAATTCCTCCTCTTCATAAATACATGCGCTTTGATGCGATGCATATAGATTTCCTCATTTCTCTGCTCTTCTCTGCATCGTTCTCTCACACGAGTCGTTTTCTCGTCTTATTCGGGAACTTAACCCAGGCCCGGATCAGGTTATGAGTGCAGGGCCTGTTGCCATAGAGATCTAGCCCAATAGAAAGTGATCCAGCTTTGTGGTGCGGCCAAAGCAGGGTTAACCACGCAGTTACCTCTCTGATCCTCTAATCTGGACAGAACCAGAACCAGAACAGGACTAAACTGGGTTCCAGCCAGGACCAGAACAGGACCAGAACAGGACCAAAACAGGACCAGAACAGGACCAGAACATGACCAGAACAGGACCAGAACAGAACTAAACTGGGCTCTAAACAGGAACAGAACAGGACCAGAACAGGACTAAACTGGGCTCTAAACAGGAACAGAACAGGACTGGAACAGGACCAGAACAGGACCAGAACAGGACCAGAACAGGACCAGAACAGGAACAGAACAGGACTGGAACAGAACCAGAACAGAACCAGAACAGGACCAGAACAGGACCAGAACAGGACCAGGACCAGAACATGACCAGAACAGGACCAGAACAGAACTAAACTGGGCTCTAAACAGGAACAGAACAGGACTGGAACAGGACCAGAACAGGACCAGAACAGGACCAGAACAGGAACAGAACAGGACTGGAACAGAACCAGAACAGAACCAGAACAGGACCAGAACAGGACCAGAACAGGACCAGGACCAGAACATGACCAGAACAGGACCAGAACAGAACTAAACTGGGCTCTAAACAGGAACAGAACAGGACTGGAACAGGACCAGAACAGGACCAAAACAGGAACAGAACAGGACTGGAACAGAACCAGAACAGAACCAGAACAGGACCAGAACAGGACCAGAACAGGACCAGGACCAGAACATGACCAGAACAGGACCAGAACAGAACTAAACTGGGCTCTAAACAGGAACAGAACAGGACCAGAACAGGACTAAACTGGGCTCTAAACAGGAACAGAACAGGACCAAAACAGAACCAGAACAGGACCAGAACAGGACCAAAACAGGACCAGAACAGGACCAGAACAGGACTAAACTGGGCTCCAACCAGGACCAGAACAGGACCAAAACAGAACCAGAACAGGACCAGAACAGGACCAGAACAGAACCAGAACAGGACCAGAACAGGACCAGAACAGGACCAGAACAGGACCAGAACAGAACCAGAACAGAACCAGAACAGGACTAAACTGGGCTCTAAACAGGAACAGAACAGAACTGGAACAGGACCAGAACAGGACCAGAACAGGACCAGAACAGGACCAGAACAGGAACAGAACAGGACTGGAACAGAACCAGAACAGAACCAGAACAGGACCAGAACAGGACCAGAACAGGACCAGGACCAGAACATGACCAGAACAGGACCAGAACAGAACTAAACTGGGCTCTAAACAGGACCAGAACAGGACCAGAACAGGACTAAACTGGGCTCCAACCAGGACCAGAACAGGACCAAAACAGAACCAGAACAGGACCAGAACAGGACCAGAACAGAACCAGAACAGGACCAGAACAGGACCAGAACAGGACCAGAACAGGACCAGAACAGAACCAGAACAGGACTAAACTGGGCTCTAAACAGGAACAGAACAGGACTGGAACAGGACCAGAACAGGACCAGAACAGGACCAGAACAGGAACAGAACAGGACTGGAACAGAACCAGAACAGAACCAGAACAGGACCAGAACAGGACCAGAACAGGACCAGGACCAGAACATGACCAGAACAGAACCAGAACAGAACCAGAACAGGACTAAACTGGGCTCTAAACAGGAACAGAACAGAACTGGAACAGGACCAGAACAGGACCAGAACAGGACCAGAACAGGACCAGAACAGGAACAGAACAGGACTGGAACAGAACCAGAACAGAACCAGAACAGGACCAGAACAGGACCAGAACAGGACCAGGACCAGAACATGACCAGAACAGGACCAGAACAGAACTAAACTGGGCTCTAAACAGGAACAGTACAGGACTGGAACAGGACCAGAACAGGACCAGAACAGGACCAGAACAGGAACAGAACAGGACTGGAACAGAACCAGAACAGAACCAGAACAGGACCAGAACAGGACCAGAACAGGACCAGGACCAGAACATGACCAGAACAGGACCAGAACAGAACTAAACTGGGCTCTAAACAGGAACAGAACAGGACTGGAACAGGACCAGAACAGGACCAGAACAGGACCAAAACAGGAACAGAACAGGACTGGAACAGAACCAGAACAGAACCAGAACAGGACCAGAACAGGACCAGAACAGGACCAGGACCAGAACATGACCAGAACAGGACCAGAACAGGACTAAACTGGGCTCTAAACAGGAACAGAACAGGACCAAAACAGAACCAGAACAGGACCAGAACAGGACCAAAACAGGACCAGAACAGGACCAGAACAGGACTAAACTGGGCTCCAACCAGGACCAGAACAGGACCAAAACAGAACCAGAACAGGACCAGAACAGGACCAGAACAGAACCAGAACAGGACCAGAACAGAACCAGAACAGAACCAGAACAGGACTAAACTGGGCTCTAAACAGGAACAGAACAGAACTGGAACAGGACCAGAACAGGACCAGAACAGGACCAGAACAGGAACAGAACAGGACTGGAACAGAACCAGAACAGAACCAGAACAGGACCAGAACAGGACCAGAACAGGACCAGGACCAGAACATGACCAGAACAGGACCAGAACAGAACTAAACTGGGCTCTAAACAGGACCAGAACAGGACCAGAACAGGACTAAACTGGGCTCCAACCAGGACCAGAACAGGACCAAAACAGAACCAGAACAGGACCAGAACAGGACCAGAACAGAACCAGAACAGGACCAGAACAGGACCAGAACAGGACCAGAACAGGACCAGAACAGAACCAGAACAGAACCAGAACAGGACTAAACTGGGCTCTAAACAGGAACAGAACAGGACTGGAACAGGACCAGAACAGGACCAGAACAGGACCAGAACAGGAACAGAACAGGACTGGAACAGAACCAGAACAGAACCAGAACAGGACCAGAACAGGACCAGAACAGGACCAGGACCAGAACATGACCAGAACAGGACCAGAACAGAACTAAACTGGGCTCTAAACAGGAACAGAACAGGACTGGAACAGGACCAGAACAGGACCAGAACAGGACCAGAACAGGAACAGAACAGGACTGGAACAGAACCAGAACAGAACCAGAACAGGACCAGAACAGGACCAGAACAGGACCAGGACCAGAACATGACCAGAACAGGACCAGAACAGAACTAAACTGGGCTCTAAACAGGAACAGAACAGGACCAGAACAGGACTAAACTGGGCTCTAAACAGGAACAGAACAGGACCAAAACAGAACCAGAACAGGACCAGAACAGGACCAGAACAGGACCAGAACAGGACCAGAACAGGACTAAACTGGGCTCCAACCAGGACCAGAACAGGACCAAAACAGAACCAGAACAGGACCAGAACAGGACCAGAACAGAACCAGAACAGGACCAAAACAGAACCAGAACAGGACCAGAACAGGACCAGAACAGGACCAGAACAGAACCAGAACAGGACCAGAACAGGACCAGAACAGGAACAGAACAGAACCAGAACAGCACCAGAACAGGACCAGAACAGGAACAGAACAGGACTGGAACAGAACCAGAACAGAACCAGAACAGGACCAGAACAGGACCAGAACAGGACCAGAACAGGACCAGAACAGGACCAGAACAGGACCAGAACAGGACCAGCAGACTGCACATTCAAACTGTCACTCAGTAAGAGAAAATCTTTCCAGCAAATACTTTTATTCAACAGTACCGGCAATAATAATCTAAAGCAATTTAATAGTAATGCTTAAGTACATACTTGGCTCTCTCTGCCCACCACTGAAGAATAATAAATAGACACAAGGTGAACTCTGGGTAACGGATAAGAGCAAAATAAAAAATGGGAACGGCAGGACGCAGCCAGATCAAACGATTCAGCGTATGCAAATAAAAATGGATCGCAAAAAGCAGAATCAAATTGAAGACGGGCGCGGGAAAAAGATACGGACGGCTCACCATAAACACGTCCGGAAGCAAATCAAGTGTTTTTTTTATTTGTGTGTGTTTTTTTTACCGCGAGAGATCAGCGGGATGATTCGTTCAGGGGGGGAAAAGACAAAAAAATAAAGTTGAAAAAATAAGTGAGCTTGATGAATGGGAAGTAGCTAAAGAAAAATGGAAATTGCAGAACAAACAATCTGGAACGTGGCTGCGGGGCGAGGCAGATGGATGGACCCACGCACACAACGGCATCTGCGCGTTACAGATAAACACCCGAGGGGCAAAAGAGGATGCTTAGGAAATACATTTGCGCAACGGATTGTTCTCTGAAATGAAGAAAGTGCAATGAAATCTGTCTCATATTGTCTCCGAGTGGTGTTTTAATTCCGATCTCCTGCCTGTGAGCGCAGTCAACAGCGTGTAAACAACCTTTATTTACGCGTGGATGGGAATATGTGACGCGGCGCAAAGAACGTAGACATGTTTGTGAAAAGATACATCAAAGATAGAATAATCATCTATAGGTAAACTGGTCCTGGCAGTATGCTTGGGTTTAAGAGTGATAAAAGATTAGCATTGTTTTGTTTCCGGTACCATCCTCTACACGTATAATTAATAACATTATAACTTGCTCAAGGAGGGATTAAAGTGCCCCCTACAGGTCGGAAGACTCGTTGAACTAAAATGCTGTTAAGATAAATATGCTTAGAATTTTGCTAAAATTTTTTACAAATTTATCACAGAAAAGCAAATTTTTTAGGTTTATAATTTCACTTCCTGTTTGTAATTGATGACATCACACTAGGAAATTACCCTGCAAACATTGAGAAAAACACATCTAATGTCATTTTTTTTTATTCGACAAATGAAAATGTATGAGAGCGACTTTGTTTTGTTTAATTATGTTCAGAGGATCAAAAAAGTAGTTTATTTGCGTAAATTATCCATAAGCTTTGAGTCGAATGAGCATCCCTAGTGTGATGTCACTTCCTGTCATTGTTCTACAGATTTTTCAACTTTTCTCTACAAATACCTACTTGATTGGTGTAAAACTTTCATTTATATGATAGAAATACACTAATACACCAAATAAAGTCAAAATTAGAACATCGTAAAAACCTGTCATACGTATTTAGAATAGTATTTTTATTGCGGTAAAAATATATATTGGCTTTTGAAAACAATGCTAAATAAAAATTGTAAGCCTTCGACGTGATGATATCTGTATCTGCTAAACTCAGACAGAATTGTGCAATCACATTAGTCAAAATCAAACTTCTTTCACCTCAGATTTGTGAGGGTTTTTCAGTCCTGTGTGATATTTTTTTCCGTTCTTTTTCCCCCTAGTTGATACAGATGGACCACGCTTATTCCTGATTGGCTAATCTACTTGTCAATAGGGATGTCAAGATTATTAGGTTAATCGATAATCGTGATGATTTAGGTCACAATATAATAATTGCACGGACTAAAAAATTATAATCGTGACATTTTTAGCAGATTTAAAAAAAATATAAAAAATTAATTTAGTAGAAAAGTGAAAATGTTTGAGCTGAAGTAAGTCTTTTTTTAGTTCAATTAAAACACATTTTAGAAGGTAAATTAAGTTATTTCTGCTCAGCCTTTCCTCAAAACAGTAAACCTAAATATAAAGCGTTTTTTTTGTCTTATTTATCATTCAGAAAGTTTGATTTCATAAAGCAGGAGGAGCGTTAATGTGATAAGAAAACAAGAAGGAAAGACTCAAATTTTGAAATCATGACAACCCTTCTTGTCAATCACATCCATCTGAAACTGGTGACAAAGTATTGGAGACGTGTGAACACAATCCTCGCTGTAACTCTATAAACAGCAACGCTAACCCCACACACTCTAGATCTCATAATTACAAAGGGGGTAAATATTTCAAATGTTAATGTGATCGATGTTGCTCTGTCTGATCATTTCTGTGTCTTCTTTGACCTGTCTGTTTCTCCCAAACCTCCGGTTGGTCCTGCAGTTGTTCAGAGGAGACACATAAGTGATGGCACAGGTGCACTGTTTATGGAAATGATAAACTTTGAAAATGTCTCATGTTCTAATGTAAATGATTTGTTGAACTCTGTTACATCTAGTGTTTTGAATGTTCTGGACACCATCGCCCCTATAAAGGCTAAAATGGTTAAAATAAGCAGAAGGCGCCGTGGAGAAATGATGATTCGGTCAGGGCACAGAAAAGGGAGTGCCGCAGGGCCGAACGGAAATGGCGCAAGTCAAAGCTCCAGGTTCAAAAAGAGATTTACAAAGAAAAGCTGAACATGTACAACCTAATCTTATGTAGAACTAGGGAAAGATATTTTTCTGAAATAATTGGAAGCTGCAGTAACAACTCGCGTGTCCTGTTTGCCACAGTAAACAGATGAACAAACCCTCCAGCTCAGCTGCCGTTAGAACTCATTTCCACATCCAAGTGTGATGAGTTTGCATTATTCTTTAATGACAAAGTTCAGGGCATTAAAAATGCTATAAATCCCACAATGCAAAAAATTACCCTAAAACCACCAAGACACTTAGAGCTAACTCACTTTGCACCAGTAACTGACAAAACTGTCCATGAGATCATCACCAGTCTGAGTTCATCTACATGCTGCCTTGATGTGTTACCCACCAAATTTCTAAAGTCTGTGCTGAACAGTTTGTTAGCACCATTCACTCACATAGTTAACATGTCGCTTCAATCTGGAACATTCCCAATGTCTTTGAAAACTGCGGTCATAAAGCCTCTCCTAAAGAAGAGCAGTCTTGATGCCGCAGTACTGAGTCATTACCGGCCCATCTCTAATCTGCCATTTTTGGGCAAAGTCCTTGAAAAGGTTGTTTACCAACAGCTCACAGATTTCCTCTTAATAAACAACTCATTTGATGTTTTTCAGTCAGGTTTTAGACCTCATCACAGCACTGAGACTGCTCTTGTCAAGGTGACAAATGACATCCGCCTGAACACTGACACGGGCAAAGCCTCAGTCTTAATTCTGTTAGATCTGAGTGCTGCTTTTGACACTGTCGATCATGGGATCCTCTTACAGAGACTAGAGGACTGGGTAGGCATCACTGGCACTGCCCTAAACTGGTTAAGGTCCTATCTGGAAGACAGGAAGTACTTTGTTGAAATTGGTAGCTGTGTCTCAGACCACATGACCCTGACCTGTGGAGTGCCCCAAGGGTCAGTCCTGGGTCCCCTTCTGTTCAACCTCTACATGCTGCCGTTGGGTCAGTTGATACGCAGTGAAAATGTGTCCTATCACAATTATGCAGACGACACTCATGTTTCACTATCGGCAGGTGACTATGGACCAGTAGATTCACTCTGTCACTGCATCCAACAGATCAGTTTGTGGATGCAAAACAACTTTCTCCAGCTGAACTCAGACAAGACTGAAATAATTGTTTTTGGCCCACAGAAACAAAGAGAAAGTGTTAGCGGTCACCTCCAGAGTCTCGCTCTAAAACCTACAAACCAAATTAGAAATCTGGGGGTAATAATGGACTCAGACTTGAACTTTAATTGCCACATCAAATCAATAACATCAGCAGCTTTTTACCATCTAAAAAACATTGCCAAAATCAAAAATATAGTGTCAAAACCAGATTTAGAGAGACTTATCCACGCGTTTGTCTCCAGTAGATTAGACTACTGTAACGGCCTGCTCACTGGCCTCTCCAAACGAGTTGTAAAACAGCTGCAGTACATCCAGAACGCTGCTGCTCGGGTCCTAACCAGAACCAGGAAGTATGATCACATTAGTCCTGTTCTCAGGTCTCTGCACTGGCTCCTGTGGCTCAGAGAATAGACTTTAAAGCAGCTCTGCTTGTGTACAAGTCTCTCCATGGCCTAGCACCAAAGTACATCTTGGATATGTTAGTGCCATATGAACCATCTCGGACTCTGAGGACCTCAGGGACCGGCCTCCTGCTGGTGCCCAGAGTCAGGACTAAACATGGGGAATCTGCGTTTCAGTTTTATGCAGCTAAAATCTGGAACAGTCTTCCTGAAGATGTGAGACAGGCTTCTACTCTGACAATGTTCAAATCTAAGCTAAAAACAGTTTTGTTTAGCTGCGCATATGACTGAAAGGATTTTTTCTTTGCACTCTTCTCTTTTGTTTGTGATTTTATTAGTTTAGAAAATCAGTTGGATTGATAATTTTTAATTTAGTTAATTTTATTGTATTTCTGTTTCTGTAATTTCTTTGTGATTTGAATGCATTTTTCCTGCTGTGTGAAGCACTTTGAATTGCCTTGTGTATGAAATGTGCTCTACAAATAAACTTGCCTTGCTAACCACGCCTCACTACAGTGTTATTACAGTGTTATTACAGTGTTATTACAGTGTTACTACAGTGTTATTACCTCTCTTCTCCGTGGTGACGACCAGCGCCTCCGCAGACTCTCCCCAGCCTTTGCGCGTCTGGGCCGTGATTCGAAACACGTAGACGGACTCGGGCTTGAGCGAGGTGACGGTGTACTGGCGAGCGCTGGGGTTCAGGACGTCCACCGTGGCTCCGTTACTGTTTGAGGAGTTCAGGTGGTACGTGATCTGATAGGCTGGACGGGACATACGGAACATTCACACGTTTATGAGCAGTTTAAGTTGCAGAATACATAAACAGGTCACTTTGAAGTTGATCTTTTTTATTATGTGGGTGTATTTGCTAATATACACTTTGGGTCTGATGTGGACTTGGTATTGTCCAGTTCTAGTCTTGGTTCATGTTTGTATAAGAATGTTATTTTTTATTAAGAGTATAAGAGGTTTTTTAATCGTTTTTTTTATTTTTTTAATTTGTTTTTTAATCGTTTTTTTTTTTTTTAAACAAGATTATCTGTTTCTTTATTATTATACTTCTTCTAATCTGTTTCTGTTTCACTTCCTATAAGTGATCTGTTCTTCTGTATCTACCTCTGTATCTACCTGCGTTGCACCAATGAAATTTCCCCATGTGGGACAATAAAGGAATATCTTATCTTAACTAATGTTGCAACAGTGGAATTTCCCCATTGTGGAAAAAAATAAAGGCTGTCTTATCTTATTTTTATATTTTACGATTATTATTTATCTTTTTGTATGTTACGTCTCATCACAGAAGCAAAGTCCTAGTTTGTAAATTTTGTTCACCTACAGCCTTTTTATAATTCTAATTCTGATTCACACTTATTATAATTTGATCCTATAATTTAGCCCATCTGGAACCACTTTATAATAACTTTACATGAATTTGCCTTAACAAAGCATGAACAAAGTTAATTCCTAATGAACATACAGTTTATTACGCATAATTCAGGCTTAGCAACTACTTAATTAATTAGATTTAGACTCTAAATCTAATTCCTAACCTTAATTAAGCAGTTGCTAAGCCTGAATCAAAATCTGAATCTAGAGCTTAGTAACTACTTAACTGATACTCTAAATTTTTGAGTATCAGTTAAGTAGTTACTAAGCTCAAATCATTCTTAATAAACTATTTCTTCACTATGAATTAACTCTTTATTCATGCTTATCTAAGGCAAGAATAAGTGTAGTTTTATAGCGTTACCGCCCATTTTAACCCTGATGTGGACAAGGTTTGTCGAATCCTTGTTAAATCCTGATCTAGTCCATGTTTAGTGTCGAGTTTAGTCCTGTTTTAATCCCAAATTGGATGTGGTGAATGTTCAAGTGTGAACGCGAGCTACACACGGCTTCTATTATCAGAAACGATCACTTTAGCGCCTCTATAATCGACGCAGTACTTTGCCCCGAACGTCGATCACTGCATTATAAGTGCTATAAACGTTACAAAAGTCTTACCTTTGACAGAACCGCACTGCAATCTACAGTCTGTACGGCATAATAAACAGATTTGCTTTGCTGAACAGTGAAAACCGCGGCTTGTACCGAGACTGACCTGATAATTTCACACCTCCTCGTAAAATCGACACAAATCGCACCAATGGGCCGAGGGTTGCGTTAACGTCCAATAAGCGAGAGTTTTAAGAGCGCGACAGTTCGAATGTAAAAAAAATCGCAGTATAATGACCGTGAACGCCGCATACCGAGAATAATGCCATTGGGTTGTGACGGGGACTGCCAAATGAGCCGCACTGAAGTGGTCCGCACTTCGGGAAACAGGATCCCCACCGGAGGCCCAGGCACTGAGGGAGAGCAAGGGGGGGGAAAATGTTAAAGTCACTTAGTTGTAGCGAGGAACATTTTTCGTGTTTGGGTAAAAAAAAGGTGGTTTCAAGGGAGAGATTAGCAACATTTGCAGATGTGATGTATCGTCAATGGAGGAATTCTTGCTCATCAAACAAAGCGGGTAATGAATACTAATCGTCGTTATACAAGGTGACAGACGCTTTGCATGTAATATCAGAGCATAGCACGAGAACGTTAGCGGTTTAGTCACTGTGCCGAGCAGGAATGCATAAAACATTTCTATTTCCAAAGAGAATAGTAGCAAAAAACATGTGTATCACAAAGAAATTGAATTAATTAACAGGCAAATTCCAAGGATTGTCATTATTTATCATAATTTCCTTGACAAACCACAATATATCCTGTCTTTTTATGTTAAAAAAAGAAAGGAAAAGCTGCTAACCCTCATGTTTAGAGCTCTATAAACATGTTCTGAAATGCTTCTTGAATTAGTTTAGCAGTTCAGATTTCAGTTATGCTTAAAATGTTTAAAATGGGATCTACTTTGAGCAGAATAATCAAAACATAAATCACGAAATCGCAATGCTAGTCTGAATAAAATATCTTTACAACATGGTTCAGCCTGATTGGAGAATGTTCTAAAGTTTGTACATAAATAGCTCACTACATTTGTCTTTTTCTTTACCAATATGGATGAAAAATGCAAATAAAAATGCAAATACTGTTTTTAAAAGGATGTTTTTTGGCCTGTAGGCTCTACTAGACAGAACAGCCCAGCGAGAAATGGGGATGCGAGAGCAGGGAAGGACATGCAGCAAATTCTCTGAGTCAGGGTTTGGAGCTCACGAGTACTGTACTGCACGCATTTCACTGGAATATCAATTTGAGAAACATTTGTACATTACATTTCCTTCTCATTCTTGATAAACAAAACCAAACAAAACTGTCAGAAAGATGAATATGTGTGACAAATATACAAATAACTCTGAAATAACAAATCCCTTAACTATCTAACTAAGATGAACTGTAGATACTAAACTACCTTAAAACATGTCAAAGCTGAATGAATCCACTGTCCACACATCTTAAAAAACAAATGCGACTTCATGTCCGCCTACCGTCGTCCAGCGTCCGCTCGAGAATGGGCGGAGAGCTCGGCCGTCCGTCGCCGATCCGCGTGAACGCCTGGACTTGTATCTCGTAGAGGACGTATTTCCCGAGTCCGGTGAGCTGAACGCTGTGGGTGGCATTACCTTCCACTGTCCAGAAATGCACCCCGTTATCCGAATCCTTCTCTTTGTACACCAGCTGGCAGCGAAGAGCAAGAACATAGTCAAAAAAGGTGACAGAATATTGGTAAGCGACGTCTCCGAGGCTAATTAAAAGTTGTTTAGCGGTAGGCTTCGTACACAGACCTTATAGCCCAGGATGAGGCCGTTTCTGTCGGGTTCGGGGACTTCGAACCATCGCACCAGGATGCTGCTGGATGTAGTGGCGAAGGCAGACACGTTGATCGGACCGCAGGAGGGGACTGGTGAACAAAGAGGAGATGAGTTACGCTTTCGGATGCCAGGGTTTTCTTTGTCGGGGTGAAGGAGAAGGGAGTAACATAAGTTCTTACCGTCTATTCGCAAAGAGATACAAGGCAAATACAGTATTTTCCGATACGTTTTTTACATAGTTTTGGCCGTGGTGCGACTTCTACTCCAGAGCGACTTATATCTGATATTATTCGTTATTTTCACACTGGCAATCGCATTTCACATGTTGATTATTTTCACACTGACAACCACAAGAGGGCGCTCTGGGCTCTAAGCGACGCAGAAGAAGAATCTGCACTTCCTCTTCCTCTGGAGTTTGTGGAGTTGTTTAGAAGTGACACAGAGGAAGAAGAATTCAATGGATTTAGTGATTTGGGGTAAAACTGATGCTTTGGTAAACTTGTTAGCATGTTCTTTATGCTATAGTTCTCTGAATAACTGTTAATATGTTACGTTAACATACCAGACACTTACCACAGTTCTGTCTGTGCCTCATGTCATTATAGGAGATCTTCTACTGAAAGTGTTTTTCAGACTTCCTATAAGTGATCTGTTCTTCTGTATCTACCTCTGTATCTACCTGCGTTGCACCAATGAAATTTCCCCATGTGGGACAATAAAGGATTATCTTATCTTATCTTATCTTATGTAGCTGAAGGTGTTAGCGTTAGCATACGTACACCTATTCACCATGTTCTCTCATCTGTTATTATTTTAAACTGCATTTCAAGATTAAATGTCTGTTCTTGGTCTTGGATTTTATCAAATATCCAGTGCAATTTATAATCCGGAAAATACAGTATATCAAAATGTATGACTTAAGTAAACTACTACTTCAACGACAAAAACCCCAAAATCACAAATGTGGAAAGTCGCTTACGTAACATTTTTGTTTGTACACACGCTTCATAAATGAGATCTGTGAAGTACGGTGATACATTTGGTGATACAGGATCGATATCGTGGGCTGCTGTATCGATATATCGCCATGAATCATTTTTGATATCATTATTTTGTGACCGCACTACAACTTTGTGCAGGTCGTGGTTTAACAAAGAAAAATGTTGTTAAAATGCGTTTTATAAGATATATTGTAGAATATCGTGAGCAATACATTGATTATCACATGTATTGCAAAATCGTGATATTATCGTATCGCGAGCTGCGTATCGTGAGCCGTGTATCGTGTATCGCATCGAATGTTGTGATTCTCTGTAATTCCCGCTCTAGTCACTGGTTGGTCGAGCTGACTCACAAGAACGAATTTTATGATTATTTTAAATTTTTTGCAACGAAAACATTTAGCGCAAGATGGATACACGTAATGCCAGACTATGAATACTTTCCAGGGAAAGTAATAACACATCCAAACACATTTTAGTGCGACCATATTCACCCCGAATACTCCTACAACTGCTTCTGTCACTTCCAACATTAACAACGTCGAGCTTTAACAAATGTGTTCATTAGCAAGTTTTCTTAGCTGTAGTTTGCAGTAATTTAGCCACAAAGACACCACTTAAATAACCCATACGCTGCCCACTCCTGAATAACTTTCTATCCACCTACACGTTTAAACATTTGCTTAAGTTATAGCAAATCTACCATCTGCTGGAGAAGCCGACTTTGTTTGCACAGTATCTGATGTCCCCGTCTGGTATTGTGCTGAAAAATGACTGAAAAAATAGGCTCTTTCTTTGCTCGGACGCTCATCTTTCCACATAACGCATGCAAAGAGGGGGGAAAATGGATCGGAATTCAAACTTTCGTATCCATGTGTTCCTAATTTCATCACCGCTTCCATTTCTTTCAACTCGCGGCGTCTGGCACCAAGGAGAAAAAAATTGAAACGAGGCTGTTGAAAAAGCTCCAGTAAACCAACGGCGAAGGTCCACACAGTCATGAATAAAACATATGGCCCAGTCTAAAAGATATGAGTCATAATTTAGACAGACCAAGGTGTTAGGAAAGTATTAAGGTGTTTTTTTTTTCTTTTTTAAACTTTGTGGAAGTGCTTTTGGCGATAATTCAGGAGTTGGTGTGTGACTGTTTGCAGTTGGTAACACCTCATTTATAAATGTTAGTTTCAAGGATTGTACTCGCTCAAGTTAAAGATGAAGTTGTGGAGAGTTACTACTACTACTACGCTGCTACAGTGGTACTACTTTAAAATAACTACGCTTTAATTTGTCCCAATAAAGCAGGGACAAAGACTAGATTCATAATGAGTTGATTTAGACTAATTCAGGTTTATTAACTACTTAATTAAGGGGTTAGGACTAGAGGCAATGATTAAGTATTTACTAAGTCTGAATGATTCTTAATGAACTATTTGTTTGTAATGAAGTTAGTTTTTGGCTAATAAAAGTTTAGCTATAATAGTGTTGGCGTTAGTGATGTTAGTAATGTGTTTTAAAATATCAGTGTTAGGGGCAGATGATATCATTTTCATTCATTCTTTGTGTAACGTGTAAAGTCACTGATAATGTATCTTGTATGTTATGAAATAAAATAAATAAAATAAATAAAATAAATAAAATAAATAAAATAAATAAAATAAATAAACACTGATTTTGCTCAAACAATTTACAAAAATATTGGTGATTTTTTTTTTTTGGGGGGGGGGACATACACTCAACTCTATTTTTGACAAAGAAGGAGGAACTATACTGGAAGTAGCAGCAGTATTAGTAGTTATTGTAGTACCAATGAAGAACTGATACTTATATTCTTTTATTTGCAGTACACTTTAAAAACATTATTTTTGCTTTGCTTGAGTACATTTTGAGGTGTTATTATTATTTTTATAACTTTTACTCACTTCAAAGTTAGTAATACATTCAATGAAGGCGTACCCTGTTGTTTCCCCACTATTTTCAAGTAAACTTTTGAGAATGTCTTACCGGACTCTCTGGTTCGGCCCCGGACCGGCTGGCTCCAGGGTCCCGTCCCGATGCCGTTGATGGCCTGGACCCGGACCTCGTACTCGGTCCACTCCTCCAGGTCCTCGATGGTGAACTCTCTCTCTAGGCGGTCGGCGATGACATGGGTCAAAGCGCGGCCCTGCGACCCCGCCCGCGAGTACTGGATCCTGTATCCCACCAGCTCCGGGTTTCCGTTGTACTCCCATTCGGGCAAAGGCTGCGGAACGGGAAAACCGAAGCGAGCACTGGTCATTTCGCATTCAAAAAGGTGCATGAATAATAAAGACAAAGCAATTTCAGCTTCTCTCCCTCGTCCCACATATTTAGACAATGTCCCACCTTGTCACGGGTGCCACAAGAATATTATATCATAGTAATATTCACATAGAAAACAAGAAAAAACTCAAAAACTGTCATTCTGGGTTGTCATACGATGTGAACTGTTGCTATTCCAACTCTCGAACTACGTTTTAAGGTACATTAAAGTCTATAAGCCCAATTTTATCATGTCTGTCCCACCACATTTCCCAAATTATCTCACATTTATTCTACTATTTACAATTTGAAGTTGTCACCATAGAAAACAAAGAAGCCGCCAACACTTGTGTGATTGAAGTTTACATTGGAAACATATATATCTGATTTAAAAGTAGATGCATTATAAATACAGTACATTTATTTGTGTATTATCTAAATTTTGTTCTATATTTGACCTGAAAACGTTATTTAAATGTGTGCACATGTGGGACAGATCAAGTGTAAAGTTTAGATCTATAATGAGTCTTATCTCAACATTATGTAGTGACTCAAACATTAAAAACCAGATTGACGTGTGGTTAAAACGAAAGGCGTGAGATGAGCTGCTTTCCCACAATGATTTGTCGTTTGTTGATGTCACAAAAGCTGGAAAATGTGATGTATAAACCACAATTAACACAAAAATCTGTATAAAATCTGTTGTTCCTAATCCATCACTGATATAACAGCAACAACATCAATACATATTAACAAATTACATTCAGTTTTGAGGTATTTCTGGAGTTTTTGATGTGCTTCTGTAGCTTTTCTGTGTGAATTAATATTGTCATTGCTCAAACAAAACTTTACTAATGTATATATAATACTATTGCCTTTGTGTTTGTAATATACTTTTTGCGATACATATTTTCCCACTACTACAACTCGACTTTGTTTTTTGACAGTCAAAGCGGAATGTTTCACTGTGTGGCATTAAACTTCGCCATCTCCACCACGGACAACCAATTAAGTGTCGCCACCGGGCCAAGTTACGGATCAGATCAGCGGAGAGGCGATCCTGTCGTTCCTCAATTTACCAAATTTGCGTCAATCGTGCTAGTTTGTTAGTATTACTATATTTTGACATTCATTTTAGTTAAAAAGAGTTTGCGAAGACAGTTTTGTGACATTTATTTTAGACAGAAACAAAAACACAAAGACAACCAATGAAGTGACGCCACCAGGCTAAGTTACGGATCAGATCAGCGGAGAGGCAACTTTAGGCATTTACCAAAATTTGCGTCAATCATGCTAGTTTGTTAGCATTACTATATTTTAACATTCATTTTAGTTAAAAAGAGTTTGCAAAGACAGTTTTGTGACATTTATTTTAAATAGTAACAAAAGCACGAAGACAACCAATGAAGTGGCGCCACCGGGTCTAGTTACGGATCAGATCAGCGGAGAGGCAACGCTGTCATTTACCACATTTGCATCAATCGTGCTAGTTTGTTAGCATTACTATATTTTTACATTTAATTAAAAAGAGTTTGCAAAGACAGTTTTGTGACATTTATTTTAGATAGTAACAAAAACACGAAGACAACCAATGAAGTGATGCCCACCGGGCTAAGTTACGGATCAGATCAGCGGAGAGGCAACGCTGTCATTTACCACATTTGCATCAATCATGCTAGTTTGTTAGCATGACTGTGTTTTCATTATTTGATTTCAAGCCAAAAACTCAGTAGCCTCGAGTTTGACATTCATTTGAGTTAAAAAAAAAGAGTTTGCAAAGAAAGTTTCATGACATTTAATTCAGACAGAAACAAAATTGTGTGAGGTCTCGATTTCAATGGGTTATTACCTGATTAAATAAAGGTTAATTCAAGAAAAAAAATTAAACAAAATCATACCTGCCAGTCACCAAACAGCGTCAAAGTTTTTCTACACATTTGTTTGCCCAGGTTTATCAGCAGTTAAGTGTTGTGTTTTCTTTCAATTTCTGCTCATATTTAACTGAAAATATACATGTTTAAAGAATGAAACTAATGAATCGCATTAGATGTATTTTGCCTGTGTTTTACCGTGACAAACACCCTTTGCGCGGACGCATCGGAGCAAAGTGCACCTTTAAACCGACACGTATCTGTCGAGATTTGCAGCGCTCTCACCATCCAGCGCAGCCACAGACTGGTCTCGCTGGCCGTCCTCAGCGTCACGTTGGCGGGCGGCATGTCCGGAGGGGCCGGGAGCGTCTGGATTTTCCTGGAGGGCTGACTCGGGGGGCTGCTTCCCACTATATTCACCTGCCGCATCCTGAATCTGGAAAAAAAAACGTAACAAGCAGCAGATGATGAAAAATCCCCCAAACAGAACGAAACAAGACGTGAACCTGGCACGTCTTAAAACGCCGCGCGCCGCTTTACGTGGAGCTTACCGGGCTTGAACTGCAGATCAGAGACAGGGATACGAACACTATTATGAATGTTTAGAGCTTACGTGAGGACATCCTAAATCCGACAAGAACGATTTAGTCAAATGTAAAAGTTGCAGTCTCCCGGCGTTAGTCTGGAGGGAGGCGGCTTTTAGTGCAATGTTAATTGGCGATCTTGAATCTGATTAGGGAAAACAAGTGCCCCGGCTACAAGATGAAAACTCCTGCGCTTGCTGTAAAAATAATCACGTCATTATAGGCTTGAGTCGGGATCACAGGGTGTGAGTTGGGCGGATATGGAAGAAAAACAGAAAGCGCTCCTGGGATACACTGATGTAGGAATACACCTCGCTGCTGTGTAAGCGGGTTGTTCCTTTTATTTTGTATTAGCAGGCACTTTATTGGGAAAGTAATGAGTGGGCTGAAGCTGAAAAATGCCACTGGGTTTCCGGGGTAATATTGTGTATTGGGAAAGGCTATTTTAACAGTATATTCAGTAATTTGTATATGTTTGTGTTCACGTGGCGGGAGCTGCTCTTGACTGCTTCGGGCGTGAGTCGAAAAGAGCTCATTTTAATCAAGTTTTTATTGACTTGTCTGCGTTATGACCATATTCAAAGTTGTATTTTGTTTAGCTGATGCATGCCTGTCTTCACCTACCCCCCATCTCCCCCCACAGCGCTGTATTGGAAGTACAAACACGTGTAAACATTATCTGCGAGCCGGTATGGTGAAATGCCACTGTGTAGGCATGGGGTTTTGAACAGGAAGTTAAAAAAAAACAACACAACATTCTATTATCAGAGCGTTTTTAGATCAATATTGTTTTTTTTTATAATGAACAGAATGTAAAAGATTGATCTATATGTTACAGTTTGATACAAAATGTGCAAAAACGAGAAGAAAAAGTCTTCTTAAGTGCATTGTCAAGAGCACCGAGTTGCCTAGAGCCGGCTCAGAATGGGATCAAACCGAATTTACATCAGGACTAAACTGGATTCAAACCAGGACCAAGTCAAAACGAATGTGGACGCACCCTAAGAAAACTCCACATGTGCTCCAGTTATGTTCCGATAAGGTTAAGAGGTCAAATACGCTTAATATAATCATTCATAAGGCCTTGATTCGTATATATGTCTGTTTTAACTTCATTTGTACATTTTAATTCTACTGTGGAACCTCTTGTTTAATCAACCACATAATCACCTGTAAAACGTGAACGGATTGAGGCCCGGGACCACCAGGGACCGCGCCTCCGGTTCATTTGAAACCTGGTGCACCAGAATCCAGTCGTCGTTCTCTCCTGTCGCGCCCACCTTTAAAAACAAAAAAAAAACACACACACACACAATATCAAAAGCATGTAAATATGATCCAAAGACAACGGGGTGGCACAGTTCAGACGGCTGTGCTGTGCGAGGCTGAATAAGAATAAGAATAACACAGAACAGTCGTACCTGCGCCTCCACCTGCCAGCGCGAAATGGAAGTCTTGCCGTCGTATCCCGGCTTGAACTGCAGGGTGACGGAGCGCGGGCCCGTGTTGGAGATGGCGATGTTTGTGGGGGGCCCGGGCAGCTCTGAGGAGTCACACAGAGGACAAGGGGGCGGGGGAGAAAAAAAGTTACACTCAACTCTGCATACAGTGTGCAGAGGACGCATGGGCTCAGGCAGGGGAATGCGTTTACAACAGCGCTCCCTGGTGGCCGGACAGACAATGCACATAAAGGCAAGGCAAGTTTATTTGTGGAGCACGTTTCATACACAAGGCAAATCAAAGTGCTTCACACAGCAGGAAAAATGTATTAAAATCACAAAGAAATTACAAAAATATGAATAAAAACAAACAAACACATAAATAAATAAGTAAATAAATAAATTACAAAAATACAAATAAAATACAAATAAAAAACAAACAAACACATAAATACATAAGTAAATAAATAAATAACAAAAATACAAATAAAATGAAAAAAACAAACAAACACATAAATAAATAAATAAGACAAATACAAATAAAATAAAAAACAAACAAACACATAAATAAATAAGTAAATAAATAAATAAATAAATAACAAAAATGCAAACAAAATACAAATAAAAAACAAACAAACACATAAATAAAAAAGTACATTAATAAATAACAAAAATACAAATAAAATACAAATAAAAAACAAACACATAAATAAAAAAGTAAATAAATAAATTACAAAAATACAAATAAAAAACAGCCAAATCCAACTTTATCGGACCACATTGGCAGGGATTCCAGACACTCCTTCCCATATTTATTTGACATTGCAGCATGACAGGCGTCTCCGGGATGGACACATCACTTTTAGATTGATTCGTTCCCATATCTGCTCGCTTTCTGCAAACCGCTCAGACATGCTCAGAGTTTTATGGGGGAAAAGTAATATTTAGGATACTATGGACAGGCCAAAACTAGAGGAACTAATTAAACTCTGTTCTATGAAATAAGATAAGATAAGATAAGATAATCCTTTATTGTCCCACATGGGGAAATTTCATTGGTGCAACGCAGGAAGATACAGAAGAAAAGATTATTATTAAGAGTATTAGTTGTAGAGGTAGTGTAGTAGTATTAGTTGTAAAGGTAGTGTAGTAGTATTAGTTGTAAAGGAAGTGTAGTAGTATTAGTTGTAGAGGTAGTGTAGTAGTATTAGTTGTAAAGATAGTGTAGTAGTAGTAAAGGTAGTGTAGTAGTATTAGTTGTAAAGGTAGTGTAGTAGTAGTAAAGGTAGTGTAGTAGTATTAGTTGTAAAGGTAGTGTAGTAGTATTAGTTGTAAAGGTCGTGTAGTAGTATTAGTTGTAAAGGTAGTGTAGTAGTATTAGTTGTAAAGATAGTGTAGTAGTAGTAAAGGTAGTGTAGTAGTATTAGTTGTAAAGGTAGTGTAGTAGTAGTAAAGGTAGTGTAGTAGTATTAGTTGTAAAGGTAGTGTAGTAATATTAGTTGTAAAGGTAGTGTAGTAGTAGTAAAGGTAGTGTAGTAGTATTAGTTGTAGAGGTAGTGTAGTAGTATTAGTTGTAAAGGTCGTGTAGTAGTATTAGTTGTAAAGGTCGTGTAGTAGTATTAGTTGTAAAGGTAGTGTAGTAATATTAGTTGTAAAGGTAGTGTAGTAGTAGTAAAGGTAGTGTAGTAGTATTAGTTGTAAAGGTAGTGTAGTAGTATTAGTTGTAGAGGTAGTGTAGTAGTATTAGTTGTAAAGGTCGTGTAGTAGTATTAGTTGTAAAGGTAGTGTAGTAATATTAGTTGTAAAGGTAGTGTAGTAGTAGTAAAGGTAGTTTAGTAGTATTAGTTGTAAAGGTAGTGTAGTAGTATTAGTTGTAAAGGTAGTGTAGTAGTAGTAAAGGTAGTGTAGTAGTATTAGTTGTAAAGGTAGTGTAGTAGTATTAGTTGTAGAGGTAGTGTAGTAGTATTAGTTGTAAAGGTAGTGTAGTAGTAGTAGTAAAGGTAGTGTAGTAGTATTAGTTGTAAAGGTAGTGTAGTAGTATTAGTTGTAAAGGTAGTGTAGTAATATTAGTTGTAAAGGTAGTGTAGTAGTAGTAAAGGTAGTGTAGTAGTATTAGTTGTAAAGGTAGTGTAGTAGTATTAGTTGTAAAGGTCGTGTAGTAGTATTAGTTGTAAAGGTAGTGTAGTAATATTAGTTGTAAAGGTCGTGTAGTAGTATTAGTTGTAAAGGTAGTGTAGTAATATTAGTTGTAAAGGTAGTGTAGTAGTAGTAAAGGTAGTGTAGTAGTATTAGTTGTAAAGGTAGTGTAGTAGTATTAGTTGTAGAGGTAGTGTAGTAGTATTAGTTGTAAAGGTCGTGTAGTAGTATTAGTTGTAAAGGTAGTGTAGTAATATTAGTTGTAAAGGTAGTGTAGTAGTAGTAAAGGTAGTGTAGTAGTATTAGTTGTAAAGGTAGTGTAGTAGTATTAGTTGTAAAGGTAGTGTAGTAGTATTGGTTGTAAAGGTAGTGTAGTAGTATTAGTTGTAAAGGTAGTGTAGTAGTATTAGTTGTAAAGGTAGTGTAGTAGTATTAGTTGTAAAGGTAGTGTAGTAGTAGTAAAGGTAGTGTAGTAGTATTAGTTGTAAAGGTTGTGTAGTAGTATTAGTTGTAAAGGTAGTGTAGTAGTATTGGTTGTAAAGGTAGTGTAGTAGTATTAGTTGTAAAGGTAGTGTAGTAGTATTAGTTGTAAAGGTCGTGTAGTAGTATTAGTTGTAAAGGTAGTGTAGTAGTATTGGTTGTAAAGGTAGTGTAGTAGTATTAGTTGTAAAGGTAGTGTAGTAGTAGTAGTTGTAAAGGTAGTGTAGTAGGATTAGTTGTAAAGGTAGTGTAGTAGTAGTAGTTGTAAAGGTAGTGTAGTAGTATTAGTTGAAAAGGTAGTGTAGTAGTAGTAGTAGTTGTAAAGGTAGTGTAGTAGTATTAGTTGTAAAGGTAGTGTAGTAGTAGTAGTTGTAAAGGTAGTGTAGTAGGATTAGTTGTAAAGGTAGTGTAGTAGTAGTAGTTGTAAAGGTAGTGTAGTAGTATTAGTTGAAAAGGTAGTGTAGTAGTAGTAGTAGTTGTAAAGGTAGTGTAGTAGTATTAGTTGTAAAGGTAGTGTAGTAGTAGTAGTTGGAGTTAACTGTGAATTGTGTCTAAACTGGACTGTTTTAATTTCATACTTTTTCAACTTTTCATTTTTGTTTAGTAAACTGGGGAACACAATATTGAGCAGTAAAAAAAAGTATTGAATAAATCTACTACACTACTACTACGCATATTAATTAGCTTAATTCCTGTGAACGTTGGTTAATCTTCTCTATTATTGACCAATGACCGTTTCATTGTTTGACCTTTAGCTTTCTGCTGGTAAAATCAACACTTTTATTCAGCCCTGCAAGAAAATAAAATAAATTTAATTGATTGCTATAATGTCGAGAGTATTGGGTAAATCCATACTCATGATTATTCAGTTATAATCGTAAGAAGTAAAACAAAATACATAATCAGGACCATTTTAGGACCATTTTCCAGAGTTAATACAATTACATCTACTTTTAAAGTACTCTTGTTGATCACATTTACTTTATTTTGTCATTTAGAAAGTTTGATTTCATAAAGTTGGTGACAAACTTGAATTTAGTAACATTTGAAGACAATGAGAATGAAAGTAAATGAAAAAATGTTACTGTTGTTTTTGTCAGTAATGTTTTTTTAACACAATAATCCTACAATTTGATATCCTATCCCTAACTACTACTACTACTACTACTACTACTACTACTACTACTACTACTACTACTACTACTACTACTACTACTACTACTACTACTACCACTACCACTACTACTACTACCACTACTACTACTACTACTACTACTACTACTACACTACTCCCACTGTACCACCGAATCTGATTTTCTAATCCCTTTGACTCTTTCACTCAACACCACAGACTTGACTCGCTTTCAAAATCGCGCATTCATTCCCCTCTTTTTGTTTTCCGCTCACTCCAGACTTCAAAAGTAGATTATCTCCCAAAGTAAAAAAGACGCTACACGCACAGAGACAATGCGCAGAATGCCAATTACTCTGCACTTATCCAGAGATACCATTCAATCTGATAGTCACTGTTTACACTCGGGCCGGATAAACAATGAGCGGGATTAGTCGCTGTGGAAATCCCCGGGACACAAACCTGGAAATTGCATCTTCAAAACTGCAAACTGCATTTTTTCAACATTTTATATGTATTTCTTTGCATCTAAACTTTCATATGAAACCGTGTCGCGAATCTGCAATTTGTCATCTTTATGCCTCCTTGGGGTGAACATTAACTCAAAATTACATACATCAAGCATACCCTGATACAGCTCAAATAAATCCTAACAGTAGATATTAATGTTTCCACGTGAAGTCCAATTTACTATAACGGCTCCCATGGGTGTAATCATTTTACCACCCCGCTGCTTAACTGTGAAGGTATTAAAACACGACAAAACGCAGATTATACACAATACAGTTAAACGACTAGCTGTAAATCATTAGCATGACTGATAACGTAGGTGGCTTTTAGCTAAATTGTTTGGGTACAGTGGCGAGCCGGGGCACAATGGCTGTAATTACTCCGAGCGGCGCCCGGCGATGCGGCAGCCTATCATTTCACAGGTTTTCACAGATGTAAACACTTTGGATGCGAGCGCGGTAATTAATGTGGAAAAAGCTGCCTCCATTGTGCGGCGCGGCGAAAGGGGAAGTCGCTTAGGCGTTTTGTTTTTTGAAAGGCCACGCGGGCTCGACGGCGATTTACACGTCCGGAAGTGAAGGCACGACTCAGTAAATGTGGCGTTGTTAGGATGAAATGTTAGGGAAGTTTCAACAATGAGGATATGCTACAGGTAAAATCAGCTTTTTATTCATTTTTTTGGTTAATTTCTCTCTCGACAAACAAGCTTTCACCTGGAAACAACAACAACGCTGTCAAATCTGCACCTGAAGATGTTTCATTATTTAATTGAATCATATGGAACACTGTAAGTTCAAAGGTCGGATCAAATGCATTCTCCTCCATCGAGACATGAAGCTCAGCCAGACACTAGATATCAGAATCACATGACCTGTGGCAAGGAGAACGTGAGCGGCGTGTGTGAGTGAGAAAGTGAATATAATGTACTTAATAGTGCAGGACTACCGTATTTTCCGCACTATAAGTCACACCTTTTTTCATAGTTTTGGCCAGGGTGCGACTTATACTTATATTTATACTTATATACTTCATACTCATGATTATTTAGGTCACATTATAATCGTGCGAACTAAAACGAAATACATAATCAGGATCATTTTCCAGAGTTAATAAAAAATACATCTACTTTTAAAGTACTCTTGTTGCTCACATTTACTTTATTTTGTCATTTAGAAAGTTTGATTTCATAAAGCTGGTGACAAACTTGAATTTAGCAACAATGGGAGACAATGAAAATGAAAGTAAATGAAAAATGTCACTGTTGTTTTTGTCAGTAATGTTTTTTTGTCACAATAATCCTCACAAGACAACTTCACCTTTTTTCATAGTTTTGGCCGGGGTCCAACTTATATTTATATACTTATATACTTATACTCCGGAGCGACTTATATGTGATATTATTTGTTATTTTCACACTTTTCACACATTTCATACTCCAAATACAACTTACATATGTTTTTTTTCTTCTCTATTATGTATTTTTTGGCTGGTGCGACTTATACTCCAGTGCGACTTATATATAGTCCGGAAAATACGGTACATGTTGTGAATGAGAGGTTAGTGCAGTTTGGACAGTTTGAGGAGGGAAAAAACATGCAGAAGAGAGCAGCGAGGACGACTATTACCACTTTCGAACACGACTTTTGCCAGCTATTTAGTAACTGCACAGCTTCAAAACGCAACATTTCTCAGCAAAATAAGACGTGGCAACTTTCACAAGGCCATTGCTCTTGTTACATTTCGAGCACGCATGAAATCATCACTTTTTAATGAGTCACCGAGAGTGTTCGAGTGACTGTAAACGAGTGGCGTCCGTGGCGTTCTGTGGATGGGAAGGGAAACCATTTGGCTCAGTCACTTCACACTTCACACATTTGGCTCGGAGCCTCTAATAAAACTAGCGGTTGAGTTTGTAGTTCCGTACGTGTTTACGGAAGCGCGCGGCTGCTCCGTGTCGTTGGATACATCCGGACTTAACTCAGAGATCATCTACCTGGAGGGAAATGTGATCGATGCATATATCGCGCGATCGGTGCGTCTGATCGGCCCATTTTTCAGATCACCCAATCACGATCGGAGCTCCTCTACGCAATAATGCAGCTGAAGAAAAGCTGGTTGCTACACATTCGCATGAGAAAAGAATAAAACGCATCTATGTTTGTGCTTATACAGGGTTTACGTCCGACTTTGTCTGTTCTTGTGGCGGAAAGAGAGGGATTTATTGACAATAAAGTAGGGTTTATATGTATAGGTCGGAAGGATATGGGAAATCACACAAGACGGCTGACACATAAAGTCCCAAAAAACTGTCTGTTTTTTTTTTTTTTAAGTTGCACAGAACTAAACTTAGAGCAGACATGAGGAATAAAATGTCTCATGGGAATAAGAACAGAGCTGGCAGGATCAGTTCTGGAGGTAAGAAAAGGGGCAGAAGTTGACAGTGTTGCCCACGAAACTCCAGTGAGGCGCAGTTGGTGGAAGTCAAATATTAGCAGTATTCAAAGATGTAAGATGAATATAAAGTATGCATCTATTGCCAATATACAGGAATACATTATGACTACATGCACCCTCCTTACATATTATGCAACATTTACTTTTTGAGGTTTTGTTATGAGATTGTTCCCTCGTCAAAAAAGGTGGTCTCACTCTGAAATTCACAAAAACACAATTTTTTTCCAATTTCTCAGATGTGTTACGTCAAAGGTAGAGATCCAGAGTTCTCCTGCTCCGTTCACCTTCATTAAAACTAGCTAGCTTTTGTTTGTTTCCCCATGGTAACTCCCTCTGCTGCCAGTAGATTGACCAATTTATGATGAGCAAACGCCAGACTTATATAAAGTAATTATTTGAAGCTCTAAAACATGAGATACCAAAGCAGAGGTATTGAAGAGCTTGTTAAACACCTATAACACAGAATATCTGATCTTTATAACCGTTTTTGTAATGTTCCACAGTACGGCATTAAACTTGGAGAGGTGGCCCCGTTCCCAGTTAGAATGCACTAAAATCACTACACCGAGATACGTTTAATGTCATACTGTGGAACATTTTATAGAGCTTTGAAAGTCAACATTACATAATAAGGTACATGCAAAGTAATTTTAATTTAAAGGACAAATATTGTGCGAAACTGTTTTGTGTTATAGCATCCTTCCGTATTCAAAGACATGCCAGGTGTTGTTTTTAGCCTCATTCACGCTTGTTTCATTCATCCTGTTTACGAGGTTGTCTTTCTGCTCCTTCTCAAAGCCTCACAAAAACTTGCTGCCTCAATTTTGTTTAAAAGATGTTCTGGCCCACATACTTTACTCGACAGGAAAGTGGAGTGTGAAATGGTAATGAGACCGGAGAAGGTAATGCGGCAAAATGGTCGATAGCTGAATTTGAACTCTCTCAACGAGCCACGCAACGAGCATAGCGCTATCCACTCCACCACCAGTGCTGTTTTTAAGTCCGTAAATCATTGTCGGACTCGTACTGAGCCTTTCTGATGTCAAATGGCATTCATCACAACTGCACGCTTGTATTAGCATGCCGGGGGAAGTTGCTAATGGCTAGCTTTTTGTTTACCCATCGTGGTAATTCCCTCAGTTACCAGTGGATGTGTCGCAAAAGAGAACACCTGACTGTCATGTCAAAGTTATGTGTACTTTTCAATGATTATATTATTTTAAGTTGTAAAACATGAAATGCCAAAGCAAAGGTAATGATGCAAAATCTCAAACAAAAAATGATGCAATAACAACAATAATCTAATGCATTGTTTATCCTGGAACGTGATGCAAGTTTGTGTGTTTGTCTCCATGGACACAGACCGCTCATATAATTATTCCGTGCCTGGTGCATAGCCCGTGGTGTTACTGACCAGGTGGAACCCCGGAGGAGATGGTGGACGAGGAGAGCTGGCCCTGCCCTTTGGAGGTCATCCCGGCTACTTCGATGGTGTAGGTGGTGAGCGCCGTGAGCCCCGTGACTCGGTACTCCAGGGTCACGTTGGGCATGTAGTGAGTGACTCTGGTGTTGGTCCGGTTGAACTCCTCCCAGGAAATGCGATAGCCTGGACAAAAAGAGACGGCAGAACAATCATATCAGTGGGTTTTACTACGTCACGGCAATGTAGAAAAACAAAAATGTCTATGACGCTATTCGTAAAGCAACTGTTACTACAACTACAAATACTTCAAACTGTTGTACTAAGAGAGCTACTGTAGTAAAGTTGATTTACTATAAAATGGGGCCGCTCCTACATTGTTTAGCATGCAACATAACCATATTTGAATAATTTGGCTACTACTACTACTACTACTACTACTACTACTACTACTACTACTACTACTACTACTACTACTATTAGAAGTGCGATATTTTTCTTCAGAAAATATCATGATATACAATAACATTTAAACTTTTTTTTTTTCTAAATGTACTAAAGTAAAAAAAAAAAAAGCAAAAAAAAAGCAAATACAAAGCCAAAACAAGTAGTAGTACTGTAGTGCGTATATATAATTAATCTTATTGTACCAGAAAATATCAGTAAAATTACCCATAGTACAAAGAAAATATACACCCGATAAATATGGAACCTTCCAAAATACGGCTCCATCTATCATTTATTGAGCGATATAGTAATTATCGTAATGCAGTCATTTTAAAGAAACCGATTACCCCCGAAAATGTGTTTTTATAATATTTCAGGTATCAAAATCTGTATAAAGCTTTCCCTTTTTATAAAAAGAGCTTTTCTATTAACAGTGTTTTTTTTTTAAGTTTTCTCTAAGTTATCTGTTCTTTTACTTCAGTACCTACTTTGTGTTGCAACACCTGAATTTCCCATTGTGTGGACAAATAAAGGCCGATCTTATCTTTACTTTTCTTAGAACGTTAAGAGTTACCTAGACACAACTACACGTTATGTCTATCTCCTTTGTCACACAAAAATTCACAGTATATTCTTCCACATTCACGATGCATCCAAACATAAACGCCAGCGCGCTAAGCCTTCAATATTTTACCACCAAAAAATATCTTAACACGCTGACAGACCATTCTCTAAGGGGAAATTGGACAGCAGCGTTACCCCAATGCCAACTCTGGGCTGGCATGGAAAGAGAAATATTACATTAACTTCATCAAAAATTGAATATAGCAAATTAAATCAGGCTGCGATTACACCCGCCCACTCTAGTCCACACACCAGCGCTCTCAAAGTTAATATAATTTGCTTCTTGGCCGGCAGCTCTTTTCATGTGATTGCATAAGGCATTAAGCAAAACTCTCTGCCAAATCGATAATTTCACATGGCATCGGCAGCATTAGCGCGCGGGACTTTCATATGTTTCCGGGACAACAATCTTAACCTCTCTAAACACTTGGATATCAATGTCAACAATGGATCCGAGTGCCTTTTCTCAGCCTCGCTCGTTTTTTCCTGTCGCAGAGAACATACAGTGTTACTGTTTGAGCCTGGGCGACTCGATCGGGTCGAACGGGAAGGACATTCGCCACAAAAGCCTCCACCGCATCAATTATGCTAATCGAAAAACACCACGTGAGATAGTGAAAGAGCATTTTAACTGCATTACTCATATGTAAATCACAGATAAAATCAAACTCTCACGACATTGGCCCTCAGAGGCAACTGTTGTTGTGATTTTGGGCCTTACAAAAATAAATTGATTTGATTTGATTTGATTTGACATGCTCACTATGTCTCACTGTTTTGACCATTTTTATATTTAACAATGTGTTTTATTTTATGAAACATGTGTAAAAAACATGAGTGACATGTCTTAGGACACAGTTACATTAGGCGTTGGTTAGAGCTGGGATTGAATCAACGATGTCACTCACTGTGTTGCTAATATCAATGGTAAAATCAGTATGAACATCACTTTATAATAACTACACCTTAATTAACCTTAACAAAGCTTGAACAAAGACATCATTCATATTAAACAAATAGTTTATTAACAATTATTCAGGTTTACAAAGCATGAATCATGACTAATAACCTATTTAATTATGATTAAGTCTCATTTTCATGCTTTATTGAGGCAATTAAAAGTTTAGTTATTAGCGCCGGATCAACAATGTGTTTTTCCAGCAACATACCAGCCAAAAATGATTAAATAAAAGTAACAGAGTGCAAAATAGTCATTAACACTTTATATAATTCTGCTATAGGTTGCGCTCATGTAACATCAAAACACATGTTCACAAATCCCTATAGTTTTGAGCTGGAGAACGGGTCAAATTTGCTGTTTTATTGTCATATTGCGGATTTGTCGACCTATTTTTTGTTTAATATCTTTGTGATTACTGGGCCTGTCCACATGGAACAAAAACAGGCGCTAAGTAAAACATCTTCTTTGTCAATAAAAGTGAAAATGTTTTTTACAAAAGCTTCATTATTCAACCCCAACGGATTTCAAGCCATACGAGTAATATGGCAAGTTTTTGGACCCAATTGCTAACAAATAATGATAAGATTTAACATTGTGGGTCATACATTTGGATATTTCTATTAAAAAGAACTGTAAATCATCCTAAAAGCTCCTGCCCTCCATCTGAAACCATGACACTCACATTAATCCTCAAACTGCACAAACCTGAACTCTTCTACAGACACAACCAAACCCGCAGAACGGACTTGTAAAAGATATTTGCACTTTTGACCACATCCACTTGACTGTTTATTTTCCCTGACAGCCGGCGCTTTTAAGGCCTTAACATGACAGGCCTTCTACCCCGTGTTTTACTACTCACCTTCTCTATATCGCCATAACACGCGCACTCTCCCAAATTGCTCTCCTGCTTAAAGTGCAAAACCGCGCGTCCATCTCTCGTTGCCGCTCAGCGCGACCCATCCCGACGCCGGCCGCTCCACCCAACCTCGCATCCCGCCCCGAAGGCGCCGGATTGGGAAAGATGTTTTATACATTTCATCACACGTGAATCTCGACGCGAAAACACATCTGCTGGAATTGATGAGCTGCGAGCCTGCCAGCGAAACGAGAACTGTGTTTGCTACCGCGGAATAATTCAAAACGGGAGTGAGTTTAAGCTTATTTGTACAATTTGCGATTTTCAAAGCTAAAGCAAAAGGGGGTATGGGCATCATTACTGACATAGATATTCATCATGTAATATTTAAGGGTGTTTTGCTCGGCCTTTAAAGAGTTGCAGAAATTATAGCAGGAATAGTAGTAGTAGAAATGTAGATGACATGCAAAGCGGTTCTGCCAAATACAATTAAAAAGCTATTATCACTTCTTATTATAACAAGAGCCATACCAAGTTTCTCTATCCGTAGCCGCTTTTTTTTTCAGTTGTTTCCAAAATGTTGTACATTTCAAAGGTTTTTTCAAAAATAGTATAAGAAAAGTCACAGCAAGCACCATTCCCTGATAACTGTTTTCTCAGCCATCACACAAGTATTGCCATGAAACTAGTACGGCTCGTATATCTCACCAATCTACACTTCTGGAGAGTGAATTATAAATCACAAACCTGTAAGAACGCCATTCTTCTCATTGGGTTCACTCCAGCTGACTTTGAGAGACGTGTCCAAGATTTCTGTGAAACTAAGATGTCCGACCGGGCCAGGAGCTGAAGAAAGGAGGCAATAATGATGATTATGAGGTGCACTTTTGGACAGACAAGAATGGGCAGTGATATGGTCTGGACAGGTTAGATGTTTTGGAACCAGACAAGTCGGATTGAGATGGTTTGAATAAGCCCCAAGCTGAATAGTGAATATACAATGCAAATGACAATATTGGCTGTGTGGTTTTTGTCCCTGTCGTGGAACACTGGACCAGCTCTATACACATGTGCATTTCGTCCTGTGGGGGGTGCTCCGGGAGTACGGGGTCCAGAGCCCTTTGCTCAGTGCTGTCCGGTCCCTGTATGACCGGAGTAGGAGCTGTGTTTACATTGCCTGCAGTAAGTCGGACCTGTTCCCAGTGCATGTTGGACTCCCCCAGGGCTGCCCTTTTTCACCGGTTCTGTTCATAGTTTTTATGGACAGAATTTCTAGGCGCAGTCAGGGGTTGAAGGGTGTCCAGTTAGGGGACCATACATATCTGCTGTTTACAGATGACTTTGTCCTGCTGGCTCCATTAAACCTGAACCTACAACATGCATTGGGACGGTTTGCAGCCGAGTGTGAAGCAGAATAAGCGCCTGCAAATCAGAGGACATGGTTCTCAACCGGAAAAAGGTGTTGTTCCCCCTCCAGGTGGGTGGGGAGTCCTTTCCCCAAGAGGAAGAGTTCAAGTATCTCGGAGTCTTTTTCACGAGTGAGGGAAGGATGGAACGTGAGATTGATAAGAACAAAACATTCTTTTGCCACAGGAAACAATTAATTTAAACGTTTACTCTGCAACTTTTCACCACCCATTTGTCTCCATAGAGATGTTGCAGTTTTGCCAGGAAAATTCTAATCAAATCTAATCTAATAAATTCCACAGTATTGCAGTAAATTGGAGAGAATCAGGTGACAGCACCACCGGGCTAAGATACAGGTCGGATCTGTAGAGAGGCCCATACACCAGCGAAGGTACATAGTGCTCTAGGATTGCAGATGATTTTTGCAGTGGCACAAAAAAATACAACACCTAAATTACCCTCGTCCCAAAGAGAAGGCTGCTTTGTAGACGAAGTTAAGAGAAGAGAGTGTGAGCACGAGCAGAGCCACTTGGCAAAATAGCACACAGTCTAGCGCAAACTCACTTTCTATTTTAAATACGTGTTTATGAACAAATTAGCAAAAACGAGATCATGGCAGAACTTAATTAGCTCATGGGAATGATTTTTTTTTCCATCAACCAATAATCTCCAAGGCAACCGTGTACCTCATTTACCGCGATCCCGCCTAGATGCTACACACCCACTTGTTCATTAGCGCTCGTTCTACGACTCTGCATGAATAAAACATCGAGCCCGTGAGATGTGGGACGGCGCCACCGTGAGAGATGAACTTAAGTGAGTAACAGAAATATCTTACTGTCCTCGTGCGTCCTGAGCAGTTTGGGGGGGCTGCGAGGTCCGTCTCCGGGCGTGGTGAAACAGATGACTGAGGTGTAGTATTCGGAGAACTTCTTGAGGCCCGTCACGTACCCCACGTGGACGCTGTCCTGGAAGTTGGGCCGCACCGTCACCATCGCAATGTCTTGTTCCCTCCCTGGCTCCCAGGCCAGCAGCTGGAATAACAGCAGACGAAACAGGAAGGCAAAGGGAGAACTGTGAGCGAGCTGAGACGAGAGCGGGTCATTTCTTTTCCAATCTCAAGAGTATAAGTTGTCTTTGGGGTTGCGCCTGTACGAAGACAAAAGTATGACTCTACGGCAGGGGTGTCCAAACTTTTTTCACCAAGGGCCTCATTTTGAAACGTATACGGGGCAGAGGGCCACAAACAACTTGACAATGTCGAATTTGTTGAATGACAAAGTGAATCATTCAAAATTTTGCATTTGATGTAATTGCGATGAGCCTCCATAACCTTTAATTAGACCTAGAACATTAATATTAGGTTTGTAAAACATCAATATGCCTGAATTTTCCCAATTTCACAGTAAAAAGTACTAGTTTTTGTTGTTTGGGCCGACATAGCAGGAAGCTGGAGGGCCAACAAAAATTGGTCTGAGTGCCGCATTTGGCCCCCGGGCCCTAGTTTGGACATGCCTGCTCTACGGGGTCTATGAACAATACACCCCACCCACTTTGTCTTTGTGTAAATGTGTTTGGGTGGGGGGCAAGTATTCACTGTTCATTTTCAGTCGACAACAATTGTTTTTGGTTTTAGTCAGGATTTAAGAAACTAAGACTAGTTAGTTTTAGTCAACAGGGCGGGCCATACGTTTCCATGCATATGATTGGTCGGCATGGTCCCGTGGAGTGGTCTCCCACATCCCCAGAGCTCTTTACTCTTGATTTCTATCTTAAGGGGCACTTGAAGGCCACGGTGTAGCTAAGGATGTCACAATATCCTATTTTTATGTTCATTCACAACTGTTATTGAGACTGTCAGAATCAGAATCTAGTGTGACCAAGCAACAGCCAAATCTTTCATTTTCTTTCTTTCCCGTGAAGAAACAGGTTGTTCCTCAAGTTTTTTACTTTTTGGAAGACAAATTTTACTTTCTGAAAGACAAAATAAAGTGAAATGTGACAAAAACAGACATTTACATTTACATCTATTTTTTGGGCTGTATATTGAACAAAAAATACTTCACAATTATTATTTTTTGGTACTTACACTTATTTTGTGGCCAGAATAATAAAAAATCTTGATTAACCTAATAATCTAGACGTCCTTAGGTGTTTTAAGTAAAGAAACAAGACATAAATCATCTCAAGGAACGTGTCATTAACACCATAACAAGCACAACTCCAACTAAATAAAAACGGTTTCCTATGTATGGAAATTCATGGCCCAAACTGTAGTTTTAGTCAACAAAAATGTCGTGCTAATTTAGTCGTCTGAATCCATATTACGGTTTAATTCAAGTAGAATTTTGTATTTTAGCTATAAACTGTACTGTACTGTGTTGCATTAATACAGGTTTCCCTTTAATGTGCTTTTGTAGCTATTTCTTGTGTTATTATGTGGATATTATCTATACTCAGCACAATCTTTAAGTAACTGACATAATTACAAATGCAAAAACTCACTCTCTAGCTGTGTTTACATGCACATCACATATCTAATCATTATCTGATTTCACATTATTGAAACGTAATGTACACAGTTACATCTGACGTGAGTAATTGGATTTTTTTCTAATTGCTCACGTCTGTGCGGGTTTTGACAAAGACATTTTTTTTAAAAGGAGTGGCCAAAATGTTAAAAATTTGGTTAATCCCAAGTATTTTTGTATTCTTTATACACAGCAACGATCCGATAAATGTAAACGAACGCACCGGCCTCCAAATCTCCTTCTTTTGTTTATTTCGGCATCACATTCTGAACAGTTTTTTCATACAGAAAACCAAGAAGACAGATAATGAACTGTCTTGTAAAAAATGACAGCTGCAAATAGAGAATCATTTTTTATCCCCTTTTCCTCTCCCTTTCTTGCATAACTGAGCCACACAGGAGTTTCTTGACAACACTGAATATATATCACTGTAGTTTTTTTTTTTTTTTTTCTAACAATGTTTTATGTCTTCGAAGCGGTCTCCCTGAAGACGCTTGGGGCCGTGAGCGGTTGAGCAGTTTCAGTAGCGACTGCAGGAGTGGAGGGCTCGCCGGAGGGCCGGAGGACGCCATCTTGCTTGTTATTCTAAGTATTTACAGCGGGGAGTTGAGGCCTGGGATGACCAATTAGGTGCATTCCTAATAAGTCCCACTGGTCTTTTTATTCCCTGGTTTTGTGAGAAGTTATAGCCGGGAACGTTCTCTGGACAGTGGAAACTTTCTTGCAAAACTGTCTCGTTACATCATTTATAAGTCTGTGAGTGTGTTACAGCTATTGTAATCCTGCGTAAGTGGAGCGAGGGAATGCTGCGTATTTTGAAGCAATCGCTTGAAAAATATAAAAAATTCAGTGAAAAAAAACAAGTTAAAGTTTTAAATAAGGTATAACTTTTGCTGTACGTTAAGTGGGGGTGGAAAGGGATATACTAATGGTCGTCACTGAAGTAAAACAAAGTGTTAAAACGATAACAGCCACTAAAATAATGACTATGGTTGGACTATTACTACTATAATTACCACTGCCACAGCTACGTCTGCAACCTACAGCTACTTCTCGCACCACAATTACCGCTTCAGCCATTCTACCCGCCTTGTCACACGATTTCTGTGTTCATTTCCCGTTTCTGAGGTGAAAAGCAGGGTTTTCCGACTTGTTTGCGTTCTTTTATCTCGGAAGTTTGCACGTTAAATTGTAGTGTAATAGTGAAATCAACTGACCGTGAAAATGACAGTAAACCGCTAAATGTTGCGACGTTTAGTTAAAGAGCTGAAATGTTTAAGTGAACCCCCCAGGGCAATGAAGGTGAATAAAAGTGAATCCCAGGGCTTTAAAGGTGAATAAAAGTGAACCCCAGGGTAATAAAAGTTGGATAAAAGTGAACCTCAGGGCACTAAAACGTGAATAAAGGTGAATAAAAGTGAACCCCAGGGCAATAAAAGGTGGATAAAAGTGAATCCCAGGGCAATAAAAGGTGGATAAAAGTGAACCCCAGGGCAATAAAAGGTGGATAAAAGTGAGCACCACATGAATGCAGTAAAATACATCCAGAACCATTTTTTTTTAGCCCATACAATAGTACAATACTTATAAAAACGTTTTTTCCCAAATTAGTATTGTTCTAATTCTTCGTTTCACATCAAAACAGCAAAAAAAAAACACAATAAATAAATAATAATAATAACTATTTCCACCGAGATATCAAGAGACAACAAGTAAAGAACATATTTTTCGGTTAAAAAAGGGGAAAAGTGACACAAAAAGGGAGAAAACGCCTCGCACTTAATTAGAACACATGACTCCCTGTGTCTTTCTTAATTCCCTTCAACTATGCACGAAAAATACTTAACCCATTTTTGACTGGACAGAGCGAATAATGAAGACATGCGTTGGACACGAGCGGCGCACAGTCCCACACCGCAACTAAGTGAGAAATGCTCCCGAGATAAAGAGAACGGCCTGAAACTGACGAACGGCTGGACGCGGTGCATCGTTCAGGCGAATATCTCCTGCCCTCCGGCTCCTTGGATACAACGCGCCGTGTTTGATACTACAACTCGGGCGCTGACAGCTGTGCCGACGGTCGCCGCGGTGACAGATACTCACCCTGTAGCCCTGGTTGATGCCGTTGATGAACTGAGGGTTCGGGGCTGTCCATGTAAAACGAATGGTTGTGGAGTTGACTGGTTCAGCTTGGACGTTGCCGGGGGCGATGGTTGGCACTGAGGGATATAGAAACATATATATATATATTTAGTCTATTCAGGCGTGTGGAAACATTTGAAAAGAAAAGGTTAGAAAGGGGACAAATGATAGACATAAAGTGTGATTTCAGTGAAGCTCCAGAGTCGTTTCAAATAACAGATGACCGAGATTTAAAAGTTTTATTTTTTACAATTGAGAGACAGTGACAGTATTTACTTATGAGCCAGCCTGGTACTGATACAAACGTTTATCCTATGTTAATAAGGCAGTAAAATAAAAAATAAAGATCAGTTTGATGTGTGTAGACTGTACAAATGGTTGTTGTTTATACATTTGTAATATTTATATCAAACTTCCAAAGTAGATGTTATAAAGCTCACATACTTAAGTAGAATTTGTGGTGCTTAATGAAATAAAAATAATATTTGATTATCAAAAAGGCCAGATATGTTTTTCATTCCATTTGTCTGGCATAACGTTATTAAAATGTTAATTATGCAGCTTTTATGCAGGCGCTAATCCTGTCTATAAATGACAGAACACTTCAAACTTGGATATGTCACAAAAACAGCCCTAGTTTTTAATTGTTTGCCATGTTTAGAGGGCAAATCCTCCATTAAAAAGGCATTTGAACCAAAGTATGGAAGTGTACCATCTTATAGAATGCAGACATTCTGTTTGCAAACACTGGAGGGCCCATGGGACCACAGGCTTACACTGAAACAATCCTATATCCCATATATTATATATATGTATGTATATAGTCCTCTATATCTAGGTATAGTCCCCATTCACGCAATAAATAATAAAACACTCTTTATCACACAAGGGCAAGAATTTCATAGCTAAATCTTGAGCGAAGGATGAGAATGGAAGATGTTTGAGTCCCACTCCTGCCTTTCTACTACAATAGAATCAATACTTTTTGTGGATTATATTTTTATGCAGTATACAATATGTGTCATCCAATAGATTAAGCACCGGGCGTGACTCTTTTTCTTTGCTTTGCCACTCCAACACCTTATTTACTCCTGTTATAGTCTGTTACATTGCCGCACCTTTGCTCGTCCATACGTCTTCACAAACCTCAGACTCACAACACAACGGCGGATGATAGAGAAGTTAACAGCGGCGAGCAGGGGCGGGAGATGTCTGTTGCTCTCTGTTTTGATGACAGTATTGATTGGTGTTGCGCGGGTCAGGGCAGAGACACTGATATGTTTCTGCTGCCGACGCCACTCACAGCGAGAGCGGCGAGGGCGGCGAGAGCGGCGAGAGCGGCGAGGGCGCGCGTGCGTGAGCTGGTTATAGATCGGAGGAGGATTCTATAATATGAAGTAGCTTTCAGACAAAAACACAGATTTATTTGTGTACAACGGCAATTACGGCGCAGTCTGAACGCACGTGTGTCAATAGGGCTTTTAGGGGGAGCTTTTAGGAGCGGAGAAAATGACAAGTCAATACTAAACGCATCAAACCAGCACTGCAGACATAGAATATTGTTTTTTCCCGGTAATGTGAATTATATTGAGAGCTATAATGGCTATTTTTTCATCACCACTAATGTCCACAAAGTGTTTTAATTTAAACGGGGCACTTTGGGGTGTCCGAAAACGCTCTTTTCTCAATGGAGATGTTGTTTTGCCTCAAGTGTTTCACAAAACGGCAGTACAAAACTCCGCAATATCCACGGAGCCACCAAACCGTGTATTTATTATTTATTTTTGGTAATAAAACGCCTGTAACTGAATAAACGAAGATAAGTTTCATTCAAGGCAAGATTTTCATGAAGCAAACACAAGATGGTTGGATTGTGCACCTTTAAAAATGATATATCCAAGCTATAAAGGCACATTGATGACATTACCCTATATTCATTACATATACAAGAACACAAGAATTGTTTTATGTCATTAGGTCATTTGAATCTTTGTTTTTATGTTGAAGAGTTTCATTCTTCGGACTGGTCTCAATCCTGGTTCTGTTGGACCTCAGCGCAGCGTTTGACACCATTGACCACAACATTCTTCTGCAGAGGTTAGAATGTGATGTAGGTGTTGGAGGAACAGCCCTCAGCTGGTTTAAATCCTATCTATCTGATAGGTTCCAATTTGTTAATGTAAACCAGAGCTCCTCACCTTGCTCTAAAGTAATTTACGGTGTGCCACAGGGTTCGGTACTCGGTCCAATTCTGTTTACTCTTTATATGCTGCCATTAGGCAACATGATCAGAAAGCATGGCATTAACTTCCACTGCTATGCAGATGACACTCAGCTGTATTTATCAATGAAACCTGATCAGAGCGATCAAGTAGACAGACTTAGTACTTGTGTGAAGGAGATAAAAACCTGGATGACACTTAACTACCTGCTTCTAAACCCTGAAAAAACCGAGGTCATTGTGCTTGGCCCTAAGCATCTACGAGACTCTATCTGAGCAGATAGTCACACTGGACAATGTCAGTGTAGCCTCCAGTTCTACTGTAAGAAACCTTGGAGTCTTATTTGACCAGGAGCTCTCATTTAAAGCTCATATAAATCAAGCTTGTAAAACAGCCTATTTCCATTTGCGCAACATAGCCAAAATCAGAAGAATCCTGCCTAAAAGTGATGCCGAAAAACTTATCCATGCATTTGTAACGACTAGATTAGACTACTGTAACTCCCTGCTTGCAGCGTGTCCTAAAAGCTCCATAAAAAGCTTTCAACTGGTTCAAAATGCAGCAGCAAGATTACTAACAGGAACAAAAAGAAGAGAGCACATTACGCCGGTGCTGAAGTCTCTTCTCTGGCTCCCCGTCGAGTCTAGAATCAAATTTAAAATTCTACTCTTGACCTACAAAGCCATAAATGACATGGCCCCATCCTACCTCAAAGATGCTATAGAACCATATCATCCAAACAGAGCTCTTCGCTCTCAGAATGCCGGCCTTCTGGTGGTGCCAAGAGTCTCTAAAAGTACTGTAGGAGGTAGAGCGTTTAGCTACCAAGCTCCTGTGTTATGGAATCAGCTCCCGACCCATGTTAAATATGCTGACACAGTCTCTTCATTTAAGTCCAGGCTTAAAACGTTCCTCTTCGAAATCGCTTATGGTCAGAGTAGTTAGGAACAGAAACATAAACCCACAGCTTTAGCTACGCTGCCCTAGGAGTAACTATGCTGGGGGAAGTATGACAGCTTGAGCACTATCCTCTTCTTCTTCTGACTACTTATGCTATCAAACAATATTTATTTTTTTGATTCCACTTGCAAACTGTTCACCGCCTTCTTTTTCTTTCTCTCACTCCTGAGGACCTGTGGACCCAGATGCCCCTCCCCTGGTGAAGTGGTCCCTGCCCTGTGTGGACGGTCCCTCATCTGCCTGAGGAGTGGGTCCAGCTCGCCCCCGATGGTCCCTCATCTGCCTGAGGAGTGGGTCCAGCTCGACTCAGACGGTCCCTCATCTGCCTGAGGAGTGGGTCCAGCTCGCCCCCGATGGTCCCTCATCTGCCTGAGGAGTGGGTCCAGCTCGACTCAGACGGTCCCTCATCTGCCTGAAGAGTGGGTCCAGTTCGCCTCAGTCGGTCCCTCATCTGCCTGAAGAGTGGGTCCAGTTCGCCTCAGTCGGTCCCTCATCTGCCTGAAGAGTGGGTCCAGCTCGACTCAGTCGGTCCCTCATCTGCCTGAAGAGGTGGTCCAGTTCGCCTCAGTCGGTCCCTCATCTGCCTGAAGAGTGGGTCCAGTTCGCCTCAGTCGGTCCCTCATCTGCCTGAAGAGTGGGTCCAGTTTGCCTCAGTCGGTCCCTCATCTGCCTGAAGAGTGGGTCCAGTTCGCCCCCGACGGTCCCTCATCTGCCTGAAGAGTGGGTCCAGCTCGCCCCCGATGGTCCCTCATCTGCCTGAAGAGTGGGTCCAGTTCGCCTCAGTCGGTCCCTCATCTGCCTGAAGAGTGGGTCCAGTTCGCCTCAGTCGGTCCCTCATCTGCCTGAAGAGTGGGTCCAGCTCGACTCAGTCGGTCCCTCATCTGCCTGAAGAGTGGGTCCAGCTACAGTCTCCTCGTGTCCGTCTGTCCGTCTGTGAGAGTCGGATCTCTCCTTCACTGGAACTCCTCCAGGTTTCTACGCTTTTTTCCCAAAGAGGTTTTTTTTGTAGTTTTTCCTGGCCGAGAAGGAGAGTCTAAGGACAGAGGACCCTGGGACATCGTCCCTCGCCACCACAGACATTGTCTGACTTCATCGCCACCACAGACATTGTTGATTCATTTCTCCCTGTGGCCCTCAGAGGCAACTGTTGTTGTGATTTTGGGCCTTACAAAAATAAATTGATTTGATTTGATTTGATTCTTAATTCAGTTGGAACACAATTTCTGACGTTAAAGTAGCTTGTGATATTATGACCTTTATCTTTCCTCTAAATTGTACAAAAATAAAAGTTTGAGGGTTCAATACGTTCTTTAAATCTGAAAAGCAGTGCATATTATTTAGCAAGCAATCTATTACCAGTAGTACCGTATTTTCTGGACTATAAGTCGCACTGGAGTATAAGTCGCACCAGCCAAAAAATGCGAATGAGAAGAAAAAAACATTTAAGTATGAGTATAAGTATATAAGTATAAATATAAGTATAAGTCGCACCCTGGCCAAAACTATGAAAAAAGGTGTGACTTATAGTCCAGAAAATACGGTAGATCTTCTTCGGAAAATAGCGTTGTAATTTACATTATAAAAAAATAAATAATAATAATTGCTGATAGAGTAAAAATATGTAAAAAGTCGTAGCAGGCACGTTTTTTGTATCGTTTTATAGATAAAGTATTCACATTATTTGCTATGTACTCAATCCACTTCAAAAATCCCACACTTCAAAGACAACGGCGTGACATTCTGATGGCTCTCACCTCCTTGCAGCGTCCACTCCGTCACCTTGTGGCTGAACGTGCCGAGTCCTGCCCCGTTGTACGCCGCCACTTCGATCTCGTAGTTGGTCCAGATGATGAGCTCTTCCAGCAGCAGGTTGGTCACGTCCGGACTGCTGATGTTCTTGATCTGGTAGTCCACGGGGAGCCCTGTCAGCCGATACCTGCAATACACCAGAGACGTAGCGCTAATTGACGTAGCGCTAATTGACGTAGCGCTAATTGACGTATCGCTAATTGCAGCACTCAGGTCTTTCCTTCCTGCTGCTGTCAGACTGTATAACAAACACTGCTAGCCCTGAACACGTGCAAACTTGACATATTTGACTGACTTAATCATGTGCAATACCGTCATATTCATGTGCAATACTGACTTAACCATGTGCAATACCGTCATATTCATGTGCAATACTGTGATAAAATGTGAATATATGAGTATATTTCTGTGATGTATTTTATCTGCATAATAGTGATATTTTATCTGCATCATTAGTCTAAGAGAAGAACGGGTGTGTGACAAACTGCATTTGTGAAGGGGTCGTAAAGATGGGCCAAAGGATGTTTACCCTAGGGAGGGGGTGACAGCCCAGAGGAGTCTGGGTAATGTTTACCCAAGGCTTGATCTCTACGGAAAAATACCAAGTGCCTTGATGTGAGGCTGACCAATGAGAAATGTGACCCGCCTATTCCAGAATATCTAATAAAACCAACCAGCATGGGAAAAAACGAGGTGAGACGCAGGAGGATCACGCAGGCTGCGTACCACAGCTTGCGTGATCAGTCCCTGCGTTTTCTCCCATGCATGCCATACAAATGTCTGACATTTCTGTGTCGTTTCATATTCTAAGTTGAATTGTGTTCTCTATGTGTTAAGGAATAGCATTGGTGTATGTCTAATTCCCTGACAAATACTGACTTAACCATGTGCAATACCGTCATATTCATGTGCAATACTGACTTAACAATGTGCAATACCGTCATATTAATGTGCAATACTGACTTAACCATGTGCCATACCGTCATATTCATGTGCAATACTGACTTAACCATGTGCAATACCGTCATATTCATGTGCAATACTGACTCAACTATGTGCAATACCGTCATATTCATGTGCAATACTGACTTAACCATGTGCAATACCGTCATTCATGTGCAGTACTGACTTAACCATGTGCAATACTGTCATATTCATGTGCAATACTGACTTAACCATGTGCAATACCGTCATATTCATGTGCAATACTGTCATATTCATGTGCAATACTGACTTAACCATGTGCAATACCGTCATATTCATGTGCAATACTGACTTAACCATGTGCAATGCCGTCATATTCATGTGCAATACTGACTTAATCATGTGCAATACTGTCATATTCATGTGCAATACTGACTTAACCATGTGCAATGCCGTCATATTCATGTGCTATACTGACTTAACCATGTGCAATACCGTCATATTCATGTGCAATACTGACTTAACGATGTGCAATACTGTCATATTCATGTGCAATACTGACTTAACCATGTGCAATACCGTCATATTCAATACTGACTTAACCATGTGCAATACCGTCATATTCATGTGCAATACTGACTTAACCATGTGCAATGCCGTCATATTCATGTGCAATACTGACTTAATCATGTGCAATACTGTCATATTCATGTGCAATACTGACTTAACCATGTGCAATGCCGTCATATTCATGTGCTATACTGACTTAACCATGTGCAATACCGTCATATTCATGTGCAATACTGACTTAACGATGTGCAATACTGTCATATTCATGTGCAATACTGACTTAACCATGTGCAATACCGTCATATTCAATACTGACTTAACCATGTGCAATACCGTCATATTCATGTGCAATACTGACTTAACCATGTGCAATACTGTCATATTCATGTGCAATACTGACTTAACCATGTGCAATACCGTCATATTCATGTGCAATACTGACTTAACCATGTGCAATACCGTCATATTCATGTGCAATTACTGTCGTACTCACAAGCAATTAAGGCCATATTCATGTGCATACAACTGATGTAAATAAGAGTGTTTTGTTTTCTTACCATTAGTATAAGTATTATTTAGTCTTATGCTAGCTATTTTTACTTTACTTTATTTTATTGTTATTATTTTATTTTATTGTATTATTATTTTATTTTTATCTTTATCTTTTTATTTTTTTAATTTAAAATTTTTATTTTTTTCCCCCCCTCCATTCCCTATTAAGAGATGAGAGGAGTTTTGTTTATAAGAGTTTTTTGTTTTGTTTATAAGAGTTCTTCTATTAAGATCTATAAGTTATCTGTCCTTTCCCCCTGTGTGGACAATAATCAACAAACAACAAACAATTATCTTATCTTATCTCATCTTAGTACACGCTTGGCCCTTTAGGGGGAGACAATGCGCCAGTCACAATGGAAACGCTTTACCGTCCATTGCAGTTGTTTTTTTCCACACTGACTAATTAAAAACAAGCCTGAAAACTACACTAATTGCGTGTTTACTGCTTTTGCTTTGTCAATGCGCCGACTTTCTTTTTGATGTCAGGCAATATTTTTTATTAACGTTGCTCCAAAAACCCGACAAAAATGTTTCACTGAATAAAACATACAGTGTGGGCTTGGATTCCCTTGAATACACTGTAGAAATGGCCACTGTGGCAAGTTGTTAAAGACAAAATGTGACTGTTTAATGCGTTATTGTCAACCCCGAATAACCGTAACGTTGACCACGGCTCTACGTTCCCGTTACCTGACATTGTAGCCTCGGAGGATGCCGTTTTGGTGACTTTCGGGAGGAGGTTGCCACTGGATCATGATGGACTGGTTCGTGCGGCCGCTGGCGATGACGTTTTGGGGAGGCGAGCTCGGAGGTTCCTCGGGCAAAGCGACTCTGCAGGAAGATGCAAACCGATGGTAATTATAGTGGGGGAATGTCACGTCACGGTTTAACGTTTTTTTTTTTTTCTTAAGTTGTTTTAGCATCTAGTTGGTATTTTGTATGATTATTTATCAAGTTTATCGCACATTAGTTCAAGTATTCACCGTTTTGAGGTCTCAGAACATATTTATCTTACATCGTATCAACAAAAGGCTTTCAACAACTTTTCTCCTGTGGAACAAAACACAGAGACTCTTTAAATTCAATCATTTTATGCCTTTTAAGGATTTTAAAGACCTGGTCAAGGACTACCTGCAGTGCCAATTTTGTTTTATATCATTTTATCTCATATTTTATGTATAAATGTGTATGTATTGAGTGTTTTATTTGTGTTTTAGTATCCTTTGTTTGATTTTTGGGTGTTTTTTTTGTGTGTGTTGTGTTTTTTACATGAAAAACAGAACTTTTCTCATTGTCATTTCCCTGTATAAATAGATCAAATGAATGAATGAAGCGGATGACCCGGTCCTGGACCCGGGTCAATCGACTCTTATCTGGATAAAGGGTTAGATCTCACTGCCATAAAGAAGTCATCTCTTTTTAGGATTATCAGATGCCTTTGTATGACTTTGTACAGAGACATCTTTGTGAGTTTAGCCTGTAGACTCTAAGGACGCTCTGGTATTCTGTATTTTGACTCAGCTGGTTTAACTGCTTTTGGTCTCACATGCCCCTTTTTAACTTGTCTTTATAAAGCTGTACTCTTCCTTGTTCTGGGGTCGACTGGGGAGGGAGTCGGTTGTGTATTTGTTTGTGATTTCTGCTGCGCGCAACAGAAATAAACATTCACTTTTGAGTAAGACACTTTTGCCTTATTTCTCTGTTACTGTTACAGAAATCCCACAACATGAGCAAGACGCATTTTTTGTTTTAGTGGTACAATCTGACAGTTTCCCTTCTTGCAACTAAAAAAACGCTTGTATTTGGGTGTACCGGCTATGTTTTTATTCAATTAATTCATCTAAATGTATAGGAACGTCCTTTTTCAGAGACATTTTACAATAATACTGTCAAAAGCATCAACAGGAATGCAAAAGTAGATTAACTGTAAATACTTGTTACAATAGTAGTACATATAGTTGATTCAGTAGGAGAAATGATTATTCTTTCAATGAATTACTGCAAAAGTAAAGTTTATAGTACACATATAGAATGCGCAGTATATTTGGGATTAAGTTATTTTGTCTAATCTAAAATTGTTCAATAATGAAGAATTCACAAGAGAAATACAACGTAAATATACCATAGCATCATATCAGTCAACATATATCATTTTATAGGGCGGTGCAATTCATTTATTCTAATCAAATTGAGGTTAAATCATATGTATTGTCATTTACACTAATCAGTTATCAACTTGGGGCTTTTGTGATTGAATTTAAATGAGTAAAATCTGTCAGGTTTACGTTGAAAAGATTAAAATTGAAAGCAAACCTCCAAAGTATTGTAAAAAATAACCATTGTTTTTGCCATATCGCTCCTCGTCACACCACCAAAGTCATTTTCTGAGATCTTGTCGGAGCTTGTGATGCAGCGAGCTGAAGCGTGGCAGTAGCAGGACGCCACACGGAGCGCCAGGTCCCAGCCTCAGACAGACGGAGCGCCCGCAGTGCTCCTCTGGCCCGGGACGCAGCAGCGGGACGAGGTGGGGGGATGTCAGAGTCAACTCAGTCTACAATTATTCACGCAGAACTATTCGACTGTTCATTGTAAACACAGTCGATTGGTAGAGTATTGCTCTCTCAACGTGGAGGCTCTCACTTAGAAACAAGAACCGTGTTCAATCTGCACCTAAAGATGTTTCATTATGTCATTTCATCCGCTTCATCCACAGTTTGTATGGGACATTAGGTTGTTTTGCGTCCTCCATGTGCATCTTTCTCCAGCAGAGACATAAAGATCAGACCTTAAAGTAGCACCTGAACACACCAAACTTTGCAATCTTGGACGAAACAAGACTTGTACGGATCCCACTGAAGGATTCATCCACATTTTTTAACTTCAGTAGCGGGTCGATAGACTTTAGTGGCTGTGCTGTGGCGTGTGTGTTTGAGGCTCACCGATTTATCAAAGTTTTAATGACATTTCAGTAAAGCCAATTTTTTTCCCCATTTTGATCTACTATGTCAAGAAAAAAATATTTTAAACCTTTTAAACCATCTCCATTCATTTTTCAGATTTATTCATCACAAATATGTGACATTTTTTAGCCTTGGACTTACATTTATGTCAGTGACCTACACAAATCGACGTTTAAGATTCTTTCCTATTCACGTGCAGCGCCTCGTTTCTAAGGAAAAGGGTCATTTCGTGGCATCGGTCGCTGTGAAAAGCCGCGTTGCACCGCTCGTCGTACACGAAGCCCTCAGAGACCGCGCAGAGTCCGGCCCTGATACGGTCTCACTCCCCGTCACTCACTCACTTCCGACTCAAAGGATCAGTCAGAGCGGAGCGGTTGCCAAGGTAACGGATTGTGTTCGTCCCTTTGTCTCCGTCTCAGAGGTTTAAACTTTCCTGGCAGGTAGCGCTCAATTTTATTTTTGACATTTTCAGCTGTTGGAATGATCAAAGCGAAGGACTGTGATGTTTTTGGAGCGGCGTTACTCAGAGAGCTCATGTCGTCGCTCTGGCTCTTGTAAAAAGCGTGACATTTTGATTTAGTAGCAGCTTAAGTACAAAAATAAAATATCATCAAGCAACGTGTAACATCATTTTTTACAAGGCTAAAAAAATACCTTAAACATGTGTGCGAGCGATCTAATACAAATTCGTTGTTGTACTTTATTAAAAATTGTACTGTGTATTTTTGTACTTTTTAACTATGCACAGATATAATGTCAATTGTATTTAATCGGTCATAAGCCCTTTTAGTTGTATTTGCCTCTTCCTCTTTTATATTTTTTATCCAGGCACATTTTAGCTATATATACAAGCAAAAATATAAAATAATATTATAAAAAATGGCAAAAAAAACACACATTTTAAACCAGATATTTGGGAAAAAACAAAACAAAAAGAAAAACATGGTATTTTTTTTGTGTATCTAGTAGTAATAATGGATATCATCATAGCCTTTATACCCAATATCAAGTTTGTACTCATTCACTTTATTTGGTATAAGAAATATACCAATAAATATAAGTGATAAAAGTCATAAAAACACATATATCTGGAGACACTGCTCGAGTATTATAAACGAAGCTGTAATTTTCTCCATTTGTTTACACAGGCTTGGGGCTTGAAATCCTACGTGGACATAAACGGCCACATAACTTTCAAAGGCAATCTAAAGAGATAGAATAATAAACCTGCTCATAAAAGATGCAAAGCTTTCCTTCCCCATAAACTTGAGGCTAACTGTGCCTTCTGTTGCGTGGTCCGTTCTGCTCTGGGAGGAAGTGGGTCGATAGAGGATAAGAAGCCCGCTTTAGTGGCTGTACGCCGTGTGTTTAGGGCTCACCGCTCCGTCTCCTTGCTGAACTGTCCCTTGCCCACGTCGTTAACGGCACAAAGGCGGAACTGATAGGAGCGCGCCGGGATCAGCCCGTTCACCGTCACCGCCGTGGACTCCGGCTCGATGTTGGCCAGCAGGATGGCCCACGGAGCGTCTGGGGCAGAGAATTGAGATGTGAAGCGGAGACAAAACGAGAAGAAAATGT
>NW_027315835.1:10202773-10207773 GCF_026437365.1 Eucyclogobius newberryi | reverse complement strand
GGGGTCACCGGACTGTAAACGGAAAGTGCTGTACGTGCCGTCGTGTCAGGGAATAATATGCCAACGTGATATTGGATTTGTTGTTTGGAGTGAAAGGGGCTTTGTGGTTTTCATTGGAATTACAAAACTCCAACAATGGAAGCGATAGATGGATACCTGTAATGTACCTGCTGCAAAAAATGTAATTAAATCAAAAATAACAAGGAGTTTTATTGGTACAAATCGGAAACAAAAGGGGAAATATGCCATATTTGCTCTTTTTCCTTCTGTCTTTTTGCTTGTGTTTTGTTTTTATTTTGTTTTTTATGACATAAAAACTGAAAAAATATTAACTATAGAGGTTGGGATTTGGACATTAGTCGTTTTTATTGCAAGTAAAGCCACCATTAAACAAGCTATGAACAGAACAAGGCAGGAAATAGATGATTTATTAAGGTTGTGAGTGTTGTAGCTTTGTAGTTCAATGGATAAAATGTTGTTCTGGTGGAAATAAAACATATGTAGGTCTATATTAAACGAGCTGTATCCATTTTTTTTAAATGTAATTAAGTCAAATGTTTTGCCCAGTACAGATACAATGTAAAGCAGCTCTTACTGTGTGGTCAAAATGAGACCGCTATCTGCAAAACAAGGAGTAAAAGATACATACGCTCAGCACAGACGTGTGCAGTTTGCAGATAACGCGCTGATATGGGAAAGAATCAATCTAAAAGTGATGTGTCCATCCCGGAGACACCGGCCATGCTGCAATGTCAAATAAAGATGGGAAATAGTGTCTAGAATGCTCTGTATGTGGTCTGTCATTTCTTTGTGATTTTAATAAATTTTTCCTGTTGTGTGAAGCACTTTGAATTGCCTTGTGTATGAAATGTGCGCTACAAATAAACTTGCCTTGCCTAACGCTGTTGAGCTGTTAGCATCCGGTCGCTGTTGTTAGCATTGTCATGACGATGCTTGGTGAGGCGAGGAATACATTTGTCAAATCTCTATTCATACCGACTAAAGGAAAACTGTTTTAGAGGCAATTAATTCATCATCGTTGTTATTACGATGATGGATTTGCTCTCCAAGTGCCGCTGGTATTAATTACAATCCCGATGTTAGGATATGAGAATGACATTATATATCTTCATCTTCGTCTATCATTTCTAATCACGACTCTGCGCCTTCCCGTGTGCATTTCCATATTGATTGTGCATCTGGATCCGCATTCAATCTTCGCAGAGAGTGTCGTAGAGTTTTAAAAAAAAGAGCATGGACAGGAAGACGGCAGCACTAGCGTGGCCGTCGTAACTTTGTCAAATCGAATACAGTACCTGACTCGGAGATGGGCGCTGCGAGAGTCGTTCCCTCCCACGGACGTGACTCGGCACGTGTACGTCCCGATGTCTCCCGACCAGGTCTGGGAGATGTGCAGAGTCCCATCTGCGTCCAACTTCATCCGCGGAATGGACAGGACATTTATCACCGCTCCCTCTTTCTCCCAAATGTGCCTGTGCGTAATACAGAGAAAAACACACACACAAAAAACACACGCAGTACATCAGAAACGGCGGCGGCGACCTTTCGAGAAGAGTTTTGACGTACGTACGCATTTATTCTCCACACAATGAGGTCTTTTTTTTACGCAGCGGCCGGTTGTGTTACAGGAGGAGACGGGGGGGACGGGGCAGTTAGCGTATTTGCTCAAGGCACCGACTTAAAAGTGTCAAAGTCTGAAACCTGCGTCGTAAAATAGTGGGTCAACGCTTTGTGGGGGGAAATAGATGGCGCTCTAAACAGGTCAGCGCTGAATTTCAATATACACAAAGTTATTTAAATTGAACTTTAGCTGTCCGCAGTTATAATGAGAAGTTATGCTGTAACTTGTGAGACTGCAAAGGTAAAAATGCAGCAAATAAGCAAATGTTGGGCCATAGAAATGTGAGAGTACGGTAATAGCTTAAGGTAGACTGCAACTTGACAGCATCAGTTGCAGCTTTGGCTTTTTCTTTATGTACTACATTAGTTGCCATGTTTGTTTTGACACCAAACAGACTGTGCGTTTCTCTAATTGGTTAACACGCCTGTCAATCACACGTCTTTGTATTGTGGGGGAAGTCGTCTCGGTCAAGCAAAAAAAATCGACAATGAGAATAAATATACTTGTTTTTACGATTTTGTAATTTTGACATTATTTGGTGTATTTATACCTGTTGCACATATAAATTATAGTTTTACAACAATCGAGTCGCTATTTGTTGAGAAAATGTTGAAAAATCTGTAGAAAATGACAGAAAGTGACATCACACTAGGGACTCGTTCCTGTAAAAGTTTATCCACAATTTACACAAAGAAACAACTTTTTTGACTCTAAACATAAATTCAACAAAATAAAGTCGCTCTCATATATATTTTAAACGTCAAATAAAATGGTGACATTAGACGCCCAGTGTTTGCTGGGTAATTTCCCAGTGTGATGTCATCAATCACAAACAGGAAGTGAAATTATAAACCAACAAAACGTACCATTCTGTGATAACATTTTTATATATTTCATTTAGCAAAAATCTAAATATATTTATCATAACTGCATTTTAGTTCAATGAGTACTCCAACCTGACCATATGTTTTAATTAAAAAAGTGGTTGTTTTACAGATCATTACTCATTGCAGGCAACACGCTAACTCACTAAAGTCTAAAGTCTGATGTAGTGGAGCAGTTGGTTTGGTTTGGAGTGGGAGTCTGTGGGAGCGGACCCTCTCGCTGCAGCTAACCTCGAACATCTGCACGGGCTCCACTGTCAGACGCTGATAACGTGCTCGACTACTCCACCACCATCTGCTGACGATAAGTGCAGCTGTGATTACCTGAGCGGCAGAGTTAGTTCTTTTGTATTTTTAGCCGGTAATTTACACGTATTGAAAAGTCTGTTTGCAAAAAAAAAAGGGACAAGATAAACACGTTTTTACATAATTCAAAGCTTTTACTTCCAACTTCCATGGATTTGCAAACAAGCCTTATCTTATGTGCTTTAACCTGTTCAGAAATTGTTTGCCTGCATTTCTTGACAGCGTTTACTTTGGCAAGCGAATAAAACATCTCCATATGTCCACATTTAATACGCAGATGTATCAGACTGCTCAAGAATTACCAGTCGAGTCGATGTCTCGAATCATAATTTGCCCATGTGCTATGTAAAGGTTTGTCTCGCCTTACATACAGTAGTCAATTTCAATCTGAAGGTTATGCTCTAAAATGCAAGGATGTATACAGGCTAAAGGAGATTAGTCTTTGCTTGCCCTGCCTTTGTTTACCGTATTTTTCGGACTATAAGTTGCACCTTTTTAGATAGTTTTGGTGCGACTTATACTCCAGAGCGACTTGTATGTGATATTATTCGTAATTTTCACGCTGACAACTGCATTTCACATGTTGATTATTTTCACACTGACAACCACAAGAGGGCGCTCTAGGCTCTAAGCGACGCAGAAGAAGAATCTGCACTTCCTCTACCTCTGGAGTTTGTGGAGTTGTTTAGAAGTGACACAGAGGAAGAAGAATTCAATGGATTTAGTGATTTGGGGTAAAACTGATGCTTTGGTAAACTTGTTAGCATGTTCTTTATGCTATAGTTATCTGAATAACTGTTAATATGTTACGTTAACATACCAGACACTTACCACAGTTCTGTCTGTGCGTCATGTAGCTGAAGGTGTTAGCGTTAGCATACGTACACCTATTCACCATGTTCTCTCATCTGTTATTATTTTAAATTGCATTTCAAGATGAAGACCAGTTGTTGATCTTGGATTTTATCAAATACATTTCCCCAAAATATATGATTTATACTCCAGTGCGACTTATAATCCGGAAAATACAGAACTTGTTAATTTTTCTGTCACGTCATTCTCTGACAACTTCTTCCTCAAATTTTTGGGTCATTATATATCCTATTCTCTCTTCTCCATACTATTACTATTGCCCATTTACTATTACTAGTATTACAGATTACTATTGTCCAACTAGAAGTATATCTGTCTAAGCCCATATATGTCCAGTACAGGGTTTGCCCCCAACTATATATGAACTTATACAACACAGTAACATGTTGAATTGGCTTAAACTACTCAATATAAACTGCATTTATCGAATTTATTTGCATGTAGCCACTAAAAACTAGAATAATTCCAGGTCAGGTTGATTTTTCTAATAATGTTAAATCAAATAATAGCATAATACGCATAATAATTCCTTTAACGACACAACACAGAACTCGCCTGGAACAGACTGCGGCATGAAGCGTTGCCATTTCGCTTCACTGTAAACAGTAATTGCTTTAGCGCCATCCCTTTCCGTCAAGACCTATTCTAAATATACTCGCCGCTTACTGGAAAATGAACAGCCAACCACTGATTATACGCCACACCAATACAGCGCACTTTAATTAGTTTTGACATGCCATAATCACTACATTCCGGTTTAGTTTGTTTCTCCGTATCCCCCGCACCACGAATCGGCTGCAGTATTAGCAAGGTATTTAATCTTTCCTTTCTCTCCCCCCAGTCTCATTTTTTTCTAACCCTAACACATCACAGCGCGCCGTTCTGAATATCACAGCCTCCCGACGTCTCCGTATCAAACGTCTTCATTGCCGCTCATCAAAAACCGCACAAGTCAAAGAGGCTTCGTCAGATGTGGGGCCCTGCGACGCGACGGAACGCTTCACTGATCACGCCGTTTGATAAGAGTTCACCGGGATGAAAAACCAAACACAACGTTCTTGTCGAGGGAGGCTCTGGTTTGTTGTAGTGAAAAAAGGTTGCGCGGTAAGGCCACAGTTATTTTGTTGCTTGGTTTACGGATCCGCCGCACTTAGATTATTGATTTCTACAATATAAATCAAATGAATTATTAGCATTTTTTTTTTAATATAAAGTACCGCCGTCAACGCAAAATAGCTTTACATGAAATATAAATAGCGGTATTAGGTCAAAAGATAAGAGCGCGTGAAGCAATT